>NC_050591.1:38615718-38643218 GCF_013368585.1 Megalops cyprinoides
GTACAGTATTCAGCATCAGAACTAATTCTGTTGTCATTAGCTGATTCCAACGATTAAATCTGATCCAAGAAAGCCTGTATTTAGTGTATTCATATGATTTAGGCTCTGTTGTTGTATACATTTCAATCAGGTATTATTTGATAGATTTTGCTATGGTACAATTTTTATTAATCATTTAAACGGGACATTGAAATCTGAAAACCCGTGTATCTTCATTTACAGAATATAGTTTTCTCTAAATAATTTTCAGTCGCGTCGTCCTTTTTGATGCATTTTTGTCAGTTCCAGTGAAGCGGTGTAGTTTAACAGAAGCTCCACACGGTGTCGCCAAAGCAGCACTTAAAACCCTTCCGTAAATAAAACTAACTGGTGCTTTCTGCTTGTTAACGCTGGCGCAAATCGATAGTTCCTGTTTTCAAGAGACGTTGTACTTTTTTCCCCATGAACTTTTACACTTATGTAATTACTGACACCGGCAATAAGAATACTACTGTATTCATCGACAATAAAAACACGAGAGTTTAATACCCCATTTTAATTAGAGATGCTATATGAAATGTAAACTTGTTTTATGAGATGATTTGCAGATATTCACTTTCTGAGCAATATTGTTTATGGCTGCAATCTCACGTATTCAGAATATTGATTAAAAATAATGCTCAAATTATTCCATGATGTTTAATTCTAAGGGCAGCATTGGGCATTTGCGTGGGCGAATGAAACAGCGCCTCGCTGGATGACGTCATCACGGAGTCAGTAGACAGATACGAGGTGCCGCCCCTGTGTCAGTGCGTGACCCCGCGATCAGCACAGAAACCTGGGGACTCGGGGAGCAGCGCCCACCAGTGATAAGACAAGTCCGTTTATTACGGAGCTGTGGAATGCTGACCTTCTTACTGGAATTTATGACACTTTTTTTCAAAGCTGCAGGTTAACCTGCAATTAGACCTTTGGGTTGCTGTGTTAGTGTTCTCTCTGCGTTCGTGGTAATCCCTGGAAAGGATGCATGAATAAAACGGATCCCAGACAATGCTGTCAAATTTCAGTTATTCCAGGACATTACACAGCGTTGACGTGACTATTGAACATTGATTAGATGAAGTGAAGTGAGTGGGGCCAGTGGGGCAGGCCGCTGATCCTGGATCAGCCTGTTGCCCAGCACCTTTATTTCCACAACATATTCATTTCAGAGTTGGCAAAATGCAGCTTGCAATCAGGAAAGCTATATGAATACAGCAGTTTTAAAAGTATGACCAGCTGCACCTGACCAAACATAAACGTTATGTTTATACAAAAAGGAATCTAGTCTGATCCATGGTTATATATGAATGCATAATTTATTAAATTGCAGAAGTGTTTTAAGTGCATTTTTATCTGACCGAATCTTGTTTGTTACACACACAGATCCTGCGTTATTCAGGCATCTGTTTGTAAAGCACAACACGCCAAACACAGGGCTCTGTGGGAAGTGTAGTGTAAATGGCTGTAAAATGTGTCCCTCCGCTGAGAGGTGAGTTTGAATGTCAGGGACATGCATTATGCAAACCACCAGACCCGTATAAACGCATGCAAATCAGCGGGTCTGTGGCGCTGACTGCACGGCCGGTAACTGCAGCAGGTTTGGGCTGGGAGCTATGCAGTGAGCTGAGGTATGTGTGGCATCACTGCAGGGAAAGTGAAGATCAGCTGGGTGCAGGGGGGTGTCGGGCCCGGTGACAGCCTGCGTCTCCTGAGTGCCCCTTTTCAATGCCAATGCCAAAGGAGCTACAAAACATCAAACTGAATATGCAAATAATAAGATCATTAGAACTCATCAAAGCATTAGTTATTGTCATTTTATTATGGTTGCTGTTGTCATTTCTGCAGGATGCAAATAATTCAATTAAGTAACATCGATTCGTATAAATTTAAAAGCCTAATTATTAGACCTATAGTAAGAAATATAGGCCTACTACCTCAATAATACAGTACAGCAGACTCATTTCCTCAGAAAGCGGCAGCCTTACACGTTTTTTTTCTCGGCGGAAGTCTACACCCAAAGATGAGGGAGCGATTGGGCAGGGCGGAGGGATCGGGAGACACTCCGAATTTGTTGAAAGTCATGAAATATTTTGACTGAGAGTCTAATAATACGCGATCGCGCACCTCGAATATCCCGACATAGACAGAAATCGCGATCGGGTGTCAAGGAGTAGGTGTACGCTGCTGTTCTGATTGTAATTGTATATGTGCTGCGGAAAATAATAATTTGGCAACAAGGGAATTCCGCTAAGAGCCCAGAAAAACGACTGGATGCTGAAAACATGGAGACAAGGCGAGCCCGGAGCGCAGAGCAACTTTTTTAGATTTTGTGCTTCGAATTAAAACAACGGGGGAAGTTCACAGATCGGCCGGGGTTGAACATGCATCGGACTGCTACAATGCATCTCGATTTATCTGTTTTCCTTCGCAAGAAATTATTTTCAATTTGACTTTAGAATAAACGTGCGATTTGGAGCAGATGAAAGTTTTATGCTTAATCAGTGTGTCTGGTTTAGTTTAAGGAGTAAATTTCGGAGTTGTGTTTAAGGCAAACTACACGTAGCAATACTTCGGTCCACGGATATGAGGCCGGTAAAGTTTGGTTAACAGGAAAAAGCAGCGAATATCGGACGGTATTGGTGGGTCGCAGGGAAAAGGCTTTTCCATCCGCAGTAACACGCTGGCCGGAGCTGGCAAGCTGAGAGAGGCCTGGTCCAGACGGCTGCGGAAAAACTAATGGGACACCGGTACAACCATCTGCAAAGGCTCGGAACTTCTGGACGGATTCATTTTGTTTGCTGTCAGAGTAACTGAAATTTTTCATGAAATCGAGGGACGGGTCCCAGGATGTAGCTATGTTGTTTGGGAAAGCTGAAAACCTCTGATCGGGAAACTAAATCTTGGCTAAACCCGCATCTAGGTGGCTAGCTAGCTGTTTATTTTCTTCATTATCACACTAAACAGAGCTCGAACAGGCGTGTTACCAAAGTCGCTTTGAATGAAAACGAAAATCGGTGTTCGGGGACAGTGACGGAGGGGAAAGCACGGACTGCAGTTTCTCCGCCAGGAAGCAAATTAACAATAGCGATCCTGCTTCTCCGGCTGACAAAAGCTAAGTGGGGAGTCGGGTTTAATTTTTCTTCCAAAAATAGCTAAAGTATCGTTCCGCTCTCCGACCACATTGGCGAAATAGTTATCGACTAAGAAACAGAGTGATCGCTCTCTGTGTGTATGAAACAGCGCGCATTTGCACTTCGGCGTTTGCTTATACGTTTCGCTGTTTCCTGCGTGTTTTCATTTTTCTAATAAACAAGGAAAACAAACAGCCGGCAAACGACTACACATCGACGGAGACAAATATTTTCAACCTGAACACTAAGGGCTACAGCATTGTTTCCAAACAACACTCATTGCTGTTCGTTTCCAAACGGATGTTAAGGAGGGAGCTGCTACTTTCCGGAGAATTAGAGGTTTCTTTTCGCTGCAAAATGCGAATTGGACAGAAACCGAAGGAAAACTAGAGAACGCAAGGCCAATGAGCGGCATACAGTCTACAGTCACTGACAGGTAAATACTGCAATCCATGCTGCGTCTGTTTCCTTTGTCATTAAAACTGCCCGGAAATGGTTTTAGATCTGCCCGTGTGTGCTTGATTTAAATTTCACCCATGTCTAACATGGTGTCTGCGTGAAATGTCACCGACAGAGCATTTCACAGGACTCAGTGAGGGTATTTGTTTTGGTACATTGCCCTGCATCAAACTGCTGTCAATTTGTATGCAAATTGTTACACACCATAATTCTCGAATCGCACCAGGCATAACGGATATTTTGGGCTTTTCCTTATCGTACATTGCTGGTCGCTGAAAGTGCAGTATGCGTTTCAAATCGACGGTGACAGCCTCGTATAGGGAGTCCTGAGAGAACCCAGTGCATTGTTTCCGAATGACAAGCTTTACCTTCGGTTACATAATACCGTCTGAGAGGCCGAATTGCGTTTCAGCAGTTTTACACAGTGGAGAAGCGTGGAAAAGAAGAACACGAGGTTAATGATTAAGTTGTTTTAATAAGTGGCACCGAAGCCCACCGCTTAGTGTGAAGGCAGGACGTGGCCCTTTGTTTGAGTGACCTGACCTGCGTAATTAGGCTGCTTTTCCTTCAGCCAGTGGCTTCCTCGTCGCAGCAGAAGCGGAGGATCGTGATTCAGGGTCGCTTCCTCTGCGTGTGTGACCCCGGTGTTACAGCGTGTGTGACCCCGGTGTTACAGCGTGTGTGACCCCGGTGTTGCCCGGCTGTGCCGCAAACGGCCGCAGCGTGTGTGACCCCGGTGTTACAGTGTGTGTGACCCCGGTGTTGCCCGGCTGTGCCGCAAACGGCCGCAGCGTGTGTGACCCTGGTGTTACAGCGTGTGTGACCCCGGTGTTACAGCGTGTGTGACCCCGGTGTTACAGCGTGTGTGACCCCGGTGTTACAGCGTGTGTGACCCCGGTGTTACAGCATGTGTGACCCCGGTGTTACAGCGTGTGTGACCCCGGTGTTACAGCGTGTGTGACCCCGGTGTTACAGCGTGTGTGACCCCGGTGTTGCCCGCCGCAGCAAACGGCCGCAGCGTGTGTGACCCCGGTGTTACAGCGTGTGTGACCCCGGTGTTGCCCGGCTGTGCTGCAAACGGCCGCAGCGTCGGGTGTCCTGGAGCTGCGGGTCCAACAGCACGTGCACAGCCGGATTGCGTGGCCGGGTGTCACAGCAGTCATGTTATGAAGGTCTTTTTGTTTCTTCCCCAGTTAAGCTTGTTTCTTCTTCACAAGAGACACATTTCAAAAATATGTACAATGTTTCAGTGTGACTGTTTAAAATGATTTTGCTGAGGTAGAATGCAGTACTGTCTGTGATATTTTGGGAGTAAATAGTTTGCTGGCTAACTTTATATTGACTGTATGGCTAACAAGCAAGTGAAATTTCAGATAAAGTTTGAAATATGCTGAATAGACCATCTTGATAGTGTTGTTTTAATGAAGTGCCTTTAGTCTCACAAATTAAATAGTTTGTTTATGGATTATTTTTGAAGACGGAGATACATTAGTGGTTGAGGTTCAAAAATGCAGTGGAGAGCTCTGCTGGACCCTGGTTTTGTTTTGAAATAGACTGTAGCTTTGGCTTCTGAGTGTTCAATGCAGATAAAGTTTGTGTCTTTCAGTGACAGTCCTGTATTGTTGGAAACTTGAGGGCAGTACCAGAGGGCGTGGCTTGTGGGTAGTACCAGAGGGCGTGGGTTGTTGGCAGTGCCAATGGGCATGGCTTGTGGATAGTGCTAGTGGGCGTGGCTCTGGCTCCTATTCTCTCTCCCTACACCTGCAGTCGCCCACAGAAGCTATGTGAGCTGCACTGCTGAGCATGCTCAGTAGAGCCCTGTGTCTGGGCTGAGCGTGCTCAGTAGAGCCCTGTGTCTGGGCTGAGCGTACTCAGTAGAGCCCTGTGTCTGGGCTGAAAGTGCTCAGTAGAGCCCTGTGTCTGGGCTGAAAGTGCTCAGTAGAGCCCTGTGTCTGGGCTGAGCGTACTCAGTAGAGCCCTGTGTCTGGGCTGAGCGTACTCAGTAGAGCCCTGTGTCTGGGCTGAAAGTGCTCAGTAGAGCCCTGTGTCTGGGCTGAAAGTGCTCAGTAGAGCCCTGTGTCTGGGCTGAGCGTACTCAGTAGAGCCCTGTGTCTGGGCTGAGCGTGCTCAGTAGAGCCGTGGCAGAGTGAGCATGTTCAGTAGAGGGAGCGTGTTCAGTAGAGCCGTGGCAGAGTGAGCATGTTCAGTAGAGAGAGCGTGTTCAATAGAGCCGTGGCAGAGTGAGCATGCTCAGTAGAGCCAGCGTGCTCAGTAGAGAGAGCGTGTTCAGTAGAGCCGGCGTGCTCAGTAGAGAGAGCGTGTTCAGTAGAGCCGTGGCAGAGTGAGCATGCTCAGTACAGCCGGCGTGTTCAGTACAGCCGGCGTGTTCAGTAGAGCCGGCGTGTTCAGTAGTTCCCTCTGCACGCGCCTCTCCCTGCCCTGTGTGGCTGTAGCGCAGTCGGGCCCGTTCTGCCTCGCCTGCCCCTCTCTCCAGGCAGAGGAAGTTGTCGTCATGAGCGTGATGGAATGGCTTCCTGTTGAACCCCAGCGGGACGGAGGGGGGTTTTCGGCCGGCATGGGGACCGAAGCGGGCGGGTGAAGGCGCTGTGCGCTCGATCGCTGACTGCGTCAGGAGTCTCCGCTGCAGAGCTGTTTACTGTCCGAACGTGATGGAACAGAGGCGCTTTGTGTGCGATGGGTGGAGGGTCTCCAGACTGTGGCCAAAATGCAGGACGTGGCTCTGAAAGGCTCCGAATGAGCACAGCAGAAGGGGAGAAGCTGTGATCAGACACTCTCAGAAAGAGCCATCTGTCGTCTCAGAGAAACTTTCCGTTCTCATTATGAGCAGCGTTTTTCCTCCCCTTTTCTTTTGGCTATTTTCAGGTTTTTGTTCCAGCTGGTTAAACGGTCCTAGATTTGTTCAAACTCTTATTTCAATGTGAATTGGTATTTGACATACTACTGTATTAAGTAATTAATGTTCTATAAGTTCTGTTGGGTGTTCACTAAATTAAGGGGTGCGAGTTTTTATATGATATATTTTTGTTGATCTAGGCTGGGTGGGTTGGTCAGTCATAATTACATGTTCAGTTCATTGTTTAAGGCCTATAGACTCCAATCTTGTTAATATCAGCTGAATACAAAACGTGTAAGAGGCAGAAATGAACAAAAACTAGTTTGAGAAGAGCCATGTTCTTTTAGTTCAAATATCCGTGTCTGCGACCCACATATACACCCATATTCTGCATGTCTGTGTTTTTCAGCAGTCTAATAGCAGAGATCTAATGGGAATGAGTGGCTTATTCAGATACTCTACCTTGGGATCAATAATGTTTGAATCAATATGAAAATGTGTGTTAATTAATGAATAAAAATGACAACTGTATTCTTACACATGCCCTCATCAATATTTATGAGCCTCCTGAACTTGGGAGCCCTACGGTATTTGAATACCAAATCTCCTAAAGAGCACATATCTTTCACCTGCCAGGTGATGTCAAGCCCAGATCCAGTTTCACTGAACTGCTCAATAAATAATATCCAGATAAGGGACCTTTCAGGAGCACACAGCTCTGCACCTCTGGTTTCTGTTGTGATCAGCTGTCTGTGAAGACAAATAGAAATAAAGTCAGAAAATTAAGTTTGCTGCAGCACTTAGGAGATCTCCCATTCTGAATGGGACATTTGTGTGTTTGGAACTTTAGTGAAATGTAGTGAACTGTAATGTCAAACAGATTTTTCTTGTGTCCTTGTTTGAAATGAGCTGATAAATGAGAAGGTGATAAGCATTCCATTTTTAGCCTAACTTGAAATTGTTCAGAGTGCTTACAGGCTGATAAATGTGGTTCTTCTGTGCTGCCAGGCCAAGTGCAGTGAGCCTGGGAGGTTCTGTCACTCGGGGGAGGTGACGAGGGCAGTGGTGAATATGACTCAAACGTTCACTGCTCTCGCACCAGTAATGAGCTGCTACACAGCAGACCGTCGTCTGTGTTTGAAATGACCGCAAAGGCTTCTGGGCAGGAATGTCGTGCTCGTGTCTGCGTCGAGCAGTAGCGTTGGCAGTTAGAATGGCAGGTATGGCCAGATGTCAGAGGTAATAGTGTGGACTTTTTATGTCGAACCTTTTTCAAACCTTTTTTCCTAAATTAAACATTGTGGTGATTAGTTAAAGTGAAAGTTAAAGTTAAAGTGGTCTTTATTTGCTGTATGTGGACCGTGGCAAGTAAGCACTAAATCTTAGATCTTAGCATAAGTCAAATACATTTACATCAGATACGTTTATTCATTTAGCAGACACTAGCAGATACCGCTCTTAGAGGCCTGCTGTCGTAGGTGAACCCCGAAGTGCAGCTTCTAGGAAAGAATTCCTCTGCTTTGTGTTCAGTCCCTTCTGAAGAAGCTCTTTGAATTTTTCAGTTCTGTTGTATGCTTGTGTTGACAGTCTGCACCTGTATGGGTGAAATCTGAGGCATGCAGGCAAAGTGAAATGGCCTCCTACCTGGACCTCCTTGCATGAGCTGACATTGAGAGCGATCACTCAGACACAGCTGTAATTGCTTTGAATTGTAGCTTCCAGTAGCCAGGATGTTACCAGTGTGACGAGCGCCGTGTGAGAGGGTAGGCTGAGCCCCCGGGTCCGCAGTGGTGCTTTCCACGCTCGGCCTCTGCTGTCTGTGGCCCTGTGGCAGCGGAGCCTGCCCTGGGGGGGCGGATGCAGTGTCACTGCGTGGTGCTCTCTCACTGGCGCTGCGTGTAGCCTTTGCTTTGGCACACGGTGTACACGCGTGTGGACGGAGTACAGTTACAGGCATGAGGGTCACCGAGGGTTCAGCACGCGTGTGCAGAGTTCTGAAGCGCAGCTATCCTCGAACCTCGGATCGAGTGTGAAACCGTCAGCCGTGGCCTTTAGCTGCGTAGCTTCGAGAGGGCACAGGGCAGCTGGCTGCAGGAGCCTGTGCTTAAATTATCAGCCTTCTACCACCAAATTAAGATACAAGCTAACAGAACATTTAGTTTGTTAAATTTATGCCAAAATAAAAGCTGTACCAGTAACTGTTCAGTAATGCCAGTAACTGTTGCAGGGTCAGAAATTAACACCTGCCAGCCCACAAATGTGGGGAGGTTTTTTCTTTGGCGGGTTAAAGATGCAGGGTTACTATCCACTCTGGTGTGTGCTTTTGTGTAGGAAAAAAAATAAATAAATAAAAGTGATTGCTGCCCACTGTGTTCGTCAGAACGGTTTTCTAAAACGGAGGATGCCCAGTCTCACGTCCCTTTCAGTCTGGTTCTCCTCACTTTTTTACTGTAAGTCAATGGCAGGACCCCTCTGTCATTTTCCAATTTCTTGTTGGTTGTCTTTGTATCATCTCTGGTTGTGGAGTCACGTGTTACATATGAAAACACAATGCAGATTGGTCTGCTATGGGAGTATCCTGAACCCTACATGCCATCAGAGAAAATGGGAGACTTTTGATTGTCTCTATGAGTAGGTTTGATTGCACTGATTCTTCATGTGCTTAGATCATGTCCAGCTAGCTAGTGGCAGTAGCAGACTACTACAATATTTACTGTGCTTTAGCTGCCAGTGTTAGCTGGAATGCTTTTTTGCTGGCTAGCTGTTGTAGATTAATAATATACCATGTTGCTACCATACAGATGTTTGCCTCTCGGGATCCACTTAAAATGTGGCTTAATAACTTATTCCCAGAAAATTATTTTAGCTGCTGGGAAGTCTGATTGCATGGTGAATTTTTTCAACAGCCACCCTGGCTGGTGGACCAAAAAGTCTGTTGAGTGTTGAGTAATACTTGTAACTGGTGAGTATTTGGTAATGGCAGTAACTGTAGACTATTCAGTAATGGCAGTAACTGTAGAGTATTCGGTAGTGGCAGTAACTGTAGAGTATTCGGTAGTGGCAGTAACTGTAGAGTATTCGGTAATGGCAGTAACTGTAGAGTATTCGGTAATGGCAGTAACTGTAGAGTATTTGGTTCGGACACTTTTTCTTGCTTCAGTGCTGCTGTGTGACTGTGGAGGTTTTCAGGGTGAGAGCAGTCTAATGTGCATTTGATCAGGGTAAATTAATGCTAAGATGTAATTAATGAACCTGACTTGAACTCTGAAACTTGCTTTGATCACCGTATGCATATTCTCAGCAACACACTGCCGGGAGAGCAGCAGCAACAGGCTCTCTGAGAGACGCGTTGGTAACAGGGGCGGGGGACGGAGGCAGGGGTGCGAGGGCGTGGCCATCTTCTCAGTCCCTCCCCACTCTCACCTCCTCAGCAGCTCTGAGGCTGAGCCCCAGGGAGCACTTCCTGGTCTGCAGCCAATCAGAAGAGAGTTAAGAGTCCGTCACTGTGGACATATTGCTGCCTGCCTTTCCATTTATTAGCAGCTACAGCGAGTCACACTCATGATCTGCTAAAATGTGTTTGGGGACTGAAATTTCCAGTGGCTTTGAAGTTCAACGTAAATAGAAGTAATTTTGATTTTGAATTGAAAGTAAAGAAGCTCAGATTAGGCTTTTATATGATATTTGTGGCATTGGTGCTTGCTTCATGTGGGCAGTGATATGTATCTGGTGGTGTTGGTCAGTGGTGTGCTGGTGTTGGTCAGTGTGTGTGATCAGTGTGCTGGTGTTGGTCAGTGATGTGCTGGTGTTGGTCAGTGTGTGTGATCAGTGTGCTGGTGTTGGTCAGTGATGTGCTGGTGTTGGTCAGTGTGTGTGATCAGTGTGCTGGTGTTGGTCAGTGTGTGTGATCAGTGTGCTGGTGTTGGTCAGTGATGTGCTGGTGTTGGTCAGTGTGTGTGATCAGTGCGTTGGTGTTGGTCAGTGTGTGTGATCAGTGTGCTGGTGTTGGTCAGTGATGTGCTGGTGTTGGTCAGTGTGTGTGATCAGTGTGCTGGTGTTGGTCAGTGCTATTGTAGCAGCGGTTGCTGCAGACGGTGTGTTTTGGAGTGCTCTGTGTGCAGTGCAACGCTCGTGTCTATAGACCCCGCAGCTGAATAGCGAGGGCCGCTGCTCATTGTCGCTTGGTTTTGCTGATTTGGGCGTTTTTCCGTAGAGGCCCTCCTGGGAAGTGGTGACATCACTGATAAACAATGTCTGTCCCCCTGGCTCAGCCACCAGCGCTTCCTGACATAGCTGCTGGCCAGAGCAGTGCATGCTGGGAAACAGAGCTGCTCTCGCTGGCTGTGAACAGGCCAGGTTGGACCAGCCGATGGATCTCGGTTTTGGCCAGACTGTCTCCGTCTGGTTTGGATGCTCTGATCGTAACCTTGCAATCCCAGGGCAGAGCGGGTTATCAGCAGATACAGCATTGTGTTTAACTGTCCATTTATGTAAATATTCACCTTTAAAAACTGGTGTGGTGGGAGGGCCACCGGTACAGTGCTTAATGTGAAGCTCAAGCTTTGTGAGGCATTAACGGTGTGGTTGATAGTTTTGAAAGGTCAAAGTTGAGAAACCGCTGTGACGATGGACTGGTGCAGAGAAGGTCCTGATTGGCTGGTGCAGAGAAGGCCCTGATTGGCTAGTGTCTGTGTGATGGGCACACCCTTTGGGAGCCCTATGCTGTACATGCTCCACGGGCTCCTCAGGGAGACTCTGCAGGGTTTCAGCACCTCCTCACGCTCCTCACGCTCCTCAGGGAGTCTCTGCAGGGTCTCCCTCCGGCCTCATTTGGTGTGCAACTTGGGTGAAATAAATTAGCTGATATGATTTTTCCTGAATGGAATCTGTTTGTGGGAGGTGCTGAACCTGTTCTATGCTCCACCAGCCATAGCAAACCTGCCTGTTTCCCTCTGGGTTTCCTGTATGGGCTGTGCTGGATCTCTCAGATCACTTTCACATACAGCAGCTGATACAGTGTCAAAGCTGAGGTCATGGGTTCTGCTGGGAATAGAGTTTAGGAAGCAGGGACTGCAGCTTCGGCTTCTGCCATGATGAAGCAGCCCCCCTCTCAGCTTCAGGAACATTTTCAGGCCTCTGCATCCGAGCTGTGCTTTTAAACTCCCCCCGTGCGTGCGCGTGTGCATCAGTGTGTGTGCGCGCGTGCGTGTGTCTGTGTGTGTGCGCGTGCGCCTCTGTGTGTGTGCGCGCGTCTGTGTGTGTGTGTGTGCGTCTGTGTGTGTGCGTGCGTGTGCGTCTGTGTGTGTGTGCGTCTGTGTGTGTGCGTGCGTGTGCGTCTGTGTGTGTGCGTGTGTCTGTGTGTGTGCGCGTCTGTGTGTGTGCGTGCGTGTGCGTCTGTGTGTGCGCGTGTGCGCCTCTGTGTGTGTGCGCGCGTCTGTGTGTGTGTGTGTGCGCGCGTCTGTGTGTGTGTGTGTGCGTGCGTGTGCGTCTGTGTGTGCGTGCGTGTACGTCTGTGTGTGCGCGTGTGTGTGTGTGCGCGCGTCTGTGTGTGTGCGCGTCTGTGTGTGTGCGTGCGTGCGTGTGCGTCTGTGTGTGTGTGCGCGTGTGTGTGCGTGCTTGTTATTGCCAGCGTGTGTCTGCTTTTCTTCAAGTGTAGTGTGGCTGCACTCTTCATTTGAGTGCAGTCTTATAACTGTGGCTGGTTCAGAAGAGAATCAGAATAGACTTTATTGTCATTGATCTCAGGTATGAGATTTAGCGGTTTACTGCCCCCCCCACGCGTTAACGTTGACAGCCCTAAAATAAATAAATATTTGCGGAGATGCGGTAATGAGCTTAACCCCGCGTTAGGCGTCTCATGACCGCAGTGTTCTGGTGATGCGGTTATCGTCACAGCCCTAGAGAGCACTAATGTAAGTGAGAAGGAGACTAACTCTACACTTTTAACACAGGACAGAAAACATGGTGGGTCCTTTCCCATAATGCAATGCCACACCACTGCCTTGGGGTCAGACTGCAAGCTTTACCACAGTAAAACAGACATGGAAAGCACTCTACAGGACAGCAGAGAGGGGAGACTGGTGCTGTTTCTGCAATCAGGGAGCGTAGAGAAGGCTGATGCCAGACCACCCGTGGTGATGCTGGTCTGCTCTTCACTGATCTTCCTTCAGGCCACGCTCAGCATGCTCTTCAGTGAAACCTTTCCCAGTTTGCTCAGGGAAGCTGAGAATATCTGTACACTTCTCTCGCGGTCATGATGCATTAACGTCAGCTTCACAATCAGTCATTTCTGCTTGAGGAAATATTAAATTGCAGCCTATAGATCTGTGCTGAAAGCTGGCTAATAGTGTTAGGAGTGAATACTTATCATATGCAGTTCAAGTCAACCAGTCATCTCTGAGAGAAGAGTTTAAGCAGAGGACTCTTTCCCTGTGTGAGTAAATGTCCATCAGCCATTCCCAAGGCATTGGCTACAACACTGCTTCTCAGAGAGTGTATATCATATCAGATTATGGTGGCAGTTCTGGGATTAATTAATTACTGATTAAGATTAATTACTGTAATGAATGGGAATAAAGAAAGACTCTGGGGCATGATGGGATAGCTGTGGAGCGGGGCATGATGGGATAGCTCCAAGGGAGAATATCTGCAGATTGAACCCCACATTCTCTCCCTGTGCTGTCTGAGGTCATGGAGAACACCAGTATCTTAATGCGTTTGGTGTCAAACACTTTAATACTGTGCCAGTGTCTGCCACTCATGTTGCCCAAACAGAGGTCTTATCTTTATTAACCAAACGCCTGTGCTCCTTTCAGGGTGTGGTGTTTTTGTCCTGTGTGTCTGTGGATTTTTCACTTGCATAACAGAGTAAGAGCATTAGAATGTGCTTTCTCCGGAGAACAGCCTTCTCTCTCACTCGCACTGAATGCTAATCTAAATCGCAGTGAGTTTTCAGCAGGTTATCCTTTGCCATTTTTTTAAATACCAATCACTCATGCCATAAAACCAGATTTGTGATTTTCCTTCACTGCAGTGGAGGAGTGGTGGCTGACGATGCCAGTCATAAATGTCACTTTTAAGGCCTGGCATTGCTAAAGCCAGAGGGTTAATGTGAGCATGAGACTCGCAGGAAGGTCTGTGTGCTTTTGGAAAACCCAGCTGAGACACATCAGAGGCACCAAAATGAAACACCTCTTTAGAGTTGCTTTTGGATGCTTGATCTTATTTCCTGTTTTATCTGCTTTCATGAATTGTTTGTTGTCATTTCTGCTTATTTATTTTATTATGTCTTCATTTTAACAGCATCCTGTCCCCTTACGCTATCATTTTTATTTTTCTTCAGTCTTGTTTTGTTGCTGTCTGTAGTGCAGAGTGTGTGTCTGTGAGCTGTACTGAGTGTGTGTCTGTGAGCTGTACTGAGTGTGTGTCTGTGAGCTGTACTGAGTGTGAGTCTGTGAGCTGTACTGAGTGTGTGTCTGTGAGCTGTACTGAGTGTGTGTCTGTGAGCTGTACTGTGTCTGAGTGAGTCTGTGAGCTGTACTGTGTCTGAGTGTGAGTCTGTGAGCTGTACTGAGTGTGTGTCTGAGCTGTACTGAGTGTGTGTCTGTGAGCTGTACTGAGTGTGAGTCTGTGAGCTGTACTGAGTGTGAGTCTGTGAGCTGTACTGAGTGTGAGTCTGTGAGCTGTACTGAGTGTGTGTCTGTGAGCTGTACTGAGTGTGAGTCTGTGAGCTGGACTGAGTGTGTGTCTGTGAGCTGGACTGAGTGTGTGTCTGTGAGCTGTACTGAGTGTGTGTCTGTGAGCTGTACTGAGTGTGAGTCTGTGAGCTGTACTGAGTGTGTGTCTGTGAGCTGTACTGAGTGTGAGTCTGTGAGCTGGACTGAGTGTGAGTCTGTGAGCTGGACTGAGTGTGAGTCTGTGAGCTGTACTGGGTTGTGCCTGTCTGAGGGGTGCAGTGTGGGAGTGGACAGTCCTGTTTGTGTTCTCTGTGTTAGCAGTGGGCAGAGTGGACAGGGATGGGGGCGGGGTGGTGGGGTGGGGGAGGGGGTGTGAAGGCGAGTGCGGGGGATACAGCAGTGGCGCTGTGCCTCGGGCTGGCAGCACAGGCTGGGGTCGGGGTCTGAGTGCTGCTCTGTGATGCTGATTGGATCAGACGCTGCAGCCCCTGCTCTCCATACAGCTGTAGCCCTGCAGCAGAGAGCCGCACCACCAAGGAGGGGCCCCTGCTCCTCCCGCAGCTCCTCCTGCAACTCCTCCTGCTCTGCCTGCTGCTCCTGCTACTCCTCCTGCTCCTCCTCCTGCTCCTCCTGCTGCTCCTCCTGCTACTCCTCCTGCTCCCCCTGCTGCTCCACCTGCTCCCCCTGCTCCCCCTGCAGCTCTGCCTGCTCCTCCTGCTCCCCCTGCTGCTCCTCCTGCTCCCCCTGTTGCTCCAGGGAGATCCTCAGACTGAGCCTCAGCCTCGGCCTGTGATGCTGAGTAAAGCGGCCTCTCTGTGATGCTGAGTAAAGCGGCCACTCTGTGATGCTGAGTAAGGCGGCCTCTCTGTGATGCTGAGTAAAGCGGCCTCTCTGTGATGCTGAGCCAAACAATGAGCCAAAACATTATGACCACCTGCCTAATATGCTGTTGGTCCTCCATATGCCGCCAAAACAGCTCCGACCCGCCGAGGCATGGACTCTACAAGACCCCTAAAGTTCGTATCTGTCACCAAAACATTAGCAGCAGATCCTTCAAGTCCTGTAAGTTGCGAGGTGGAGCCGCCGTGGATCAGACTTGTCGGTCCAGCACATCCCACAGATGCTCAATTGGATTGAGATCTGGAGAATTTGGAGGCCAGGGCAACACCTTGAACACTTCATCATGTTCCTCAAACCATTCCTGAACAATGTGTGCAGTGTGGCAGGGAACACACTGGGATGGCCACTGCCATCAGGGAATACCATTGCCATGAAGGCGTGTACCTAGTCTGCAACAATGTTTAGTTAGGTGGCACGTATCAAATTGACGTCCACATGAATGTCCGGCCCCAGGATTTCCCAGCAGAACAGAGCATCACACTCCCTCCACCGGCTTATTGTCTTCTCAGTGTGTGTGACTTGTGCCACAGTAGACCTTCTGTCGGTTCAGACCAGACGGGATAGCCTCTGTTGCCCTCACGAATCGATGAGCCCTGGGTGCCCAACACCCTTTTGTTGGTTTGTGGTTTGTCCCTCCTCAGACCACTGTCAGTAGGTACCCACCACTGCTGACTGGGAGCACCCCACAGGCCTTGCTGTTTCAGAGATGCTCTGACCCAGTCGTCTGGCCACAACAATTTGGCCCTTGTCAAAGTCGCTCAGGTCTTTACTCCTGCCCATTTCTCCTGCATCCAACACGTTGACTACGAGAACTGATTGTTTGCTTACCATCTAATCTACCCAGACCTTGACATGTGCCCTTGTTTGAAGATGATCGATGTTATTCAGTTCACCTGTGAGTGGTCATAATGTTTTGGCTCATCAGTGTAGATACAGATACATAATATAGGTAAATGTACTTTGTTTGATGGTGTGAGTCAGTTTCCTTATTGTTGTAACACAGTCATTGTTATCTGAGTTCAGGCTTCTGTAGCTGTGGTTTCTGGGAAACCCTCTCCTCTCTGTTTTGTGTATGTGAGGGAAACTGCACGTAACCTCAGATCATGTGATGTGTGTACCATTGTGGTACAGTGCTGTGGAGAACCCCCTCCCCCTTACAGATGCACACACGCACACACACGCACACACACACACACACACACACACACACAGTGTAGCATGAGGAAGTGTGCGTGGCCTGCCTCTGAGGGGCTGCCGTTACTGGGGCAGAAAGCCTTTTCCCTGCAGGCCACAGCGAGTCTCTCCCAGCGCAGTGACCTCACAGCGCAGGATGCAGAGAGGGGAGGAGGGCTTGTTTGGATCTCACTGCGGGGACAGACGTGTGATGTCACTGACCTTACGCAGGATAAATGCATTGAAATGCTTCAATAATCTATGCCGATGGCAGCTCACTATGAAAAACCTGCTAAAATGACGTAGTTGCTGCACAGACGGGTGATATGAGGTATATTTCGTGGTGTGGAGGAGAGCTGTCTCATTGTTGCCAGTGACGCTGCAGAATTGTGTGTCCTGCTGATGGCAGGAAGAATGGCGCTCGCATACAGCAGCTGATTCCACAGAGCCAGGCAAGAGGAAGTGAAACAGGCCTGTGAGAAACAGTGAAGGATCCTGACTGCCACACTGCTAGGTGCTGCAAGGTTTACAGCCTGACATGTTAATGCCTCACTTTACCTCGCGGACTGAAGTTAAGTTGCTGTCACTATAAGCGCACAGTCATGCTGCTTTGCTGTAAAACTTGTCTGAAATGCTTTGAATGATGGTAATTATAGAAGGTGCATTACTCACTTCATCTGGTTAGTCAGGCCACACGCCCACAGGCCTGGAAACTCCCGCAGCGCTGACGGCTTCAGCAGACGTGCTGTGAGCGTTTCCTGCCGGGAGAGACAGTGGCGGCTGTGTGTGAGAGAGGGGGCATGGTCACCTGGTGGGGAAGGGTGGCACAGCGCAGGAACAGCACAGTGTCACACAGACAGCGCAGGAGCAGCACAGGAACAGCACAGTGTCACACAGACAGCGCAGGAGCAGCACAGGAACAGCACAGTGTCACACAGACAGCGCAGGAACAGCGCAGGAACAGCACAGTGTCACGCAGACAGCGCAGGAGCAGCACAGGAACAGCACAGTGTCACGCAGACAGCGCAGGAACAGCACAGTGTCACGCAGACAGCGCAGGAGCAGCACAGGAACAGCACAGTGTCACGCAGACAGCGCAGGAACAGCACAGTGTCACGCAGACAGCGCAGGAGCAGCACAGGAACAGCACAGTGTCACACAGACAGCGCAGGAACAGCACAGTGTCACGCAGACAGCGCAGGAGCAGCACAGGAACAGCACAGTGTCACACAGACAGCGCAGGAACAGCACAGTGTCACGCAGACAGCGCAGGAGCAGCACAGGAACAGCACAGTGTCACGCAGACAGCGCAGGAGCAGCACAGGAACAGCACAGTGTCACACAGACAGCGCAGGAGCAGCACAGGAACAGCACAGTGTCACACAGACTGCGCGGGGAGCAGCACAGACACAGACAGCGTGTTCCCATGTGAGGCGGGAGATATGAGTCAGTGCAGCGACCTGCCCCGCCCGCTCTGCCCCGCCCGCACTCCGGCTCCACACCCAGCCCAGCGCTTTCGTCCGGCTTCAGCACATATGGTGCCGCTTGGCATTCCTGGCTTTCACTTGGCCCACAGTTTGCAGCGGTTGTAATTAGACTTTGGTGGAAGTACAGCACACACAGGCATTACTGCTGAGAGAAAGTCTCCCATAATACAGAAGTTGACACAGTAATCCAGGTTAAGAGCATTACTGTTTATGAAGTGAAAATGAGTCTCTAAGAAGCTGACCGCATGTTCATGGCTGTTGTAGGTTATTCTGTGGTGGGCGAGTGAGGGTTTGGGCACGGGTCTTGGCCAGTTGAAGCCTGTTTCAGCTTACTGTAGAGGGGTGGCAGTCTCGCTCATCTTGAACCCAAACGCCAGGTGAGGACGACCAGCCCGCTGAGATCCTTGTTAACTTCTTTGCTGCAGTTCCTGCTTCCCGGTAACTTAGTCCGTATTTGCTCCAGCACTCAGTTCTTGCATCTTAGCTCATCTTCACTATGGTTTGTAGTTGCCCATAACTTGGCTTATCTTCCCCCGGTTCTTGGTTCCCTGTAACTTGGCCCATCTTTAGCCCAGTTCACTGTTCCCTGTAACTTGGCTCTGTGTTTCCTGTGTTGGTTTGGCAGGTTATTGGCTGCTCTGATGAAGGGGGTTTCCCCGCAGTGACGCCGCTGGCTGTGGTCCCAGCTGCTAATGCTCTGTAGCACCTTTATGCTGGCTGTGGTCCCGGCAGCAAGGCGGCAGCAGGCTGCCCTCCCGGCTGAGGAGGCAGAGTGAGACTGCAGGGGAATTATGGGTAGCAGAGCAGCAGGCCGGAGGGATGGGGCATCTGCGCAGACTGTACACCAAGGGACCAAGCCAAATCCCAGCACCCCCAAGACCGGCCCCCTCCAGTGCTTTCCCAGAGGCCTGTGTTTCTCCCCGTCCTCCTTATTCTTCTTGCCTGGAAGGCCTCTGACAGCACTGCTGCCTGCTTCCTCAGTCACTGGGAGTGTCTCTGATTCAAGCTCTTATTGGATGCTTTTGGGGTCTTGTCACCCCTGGATCTGCTGCATGGCAGAGGTGCGAGCCCGTGGCCAGACCACCATGAGGGCACATGTTAGGGCTGCACGATATAGCCATCGCAATATATTGAATAGCTATTTTTAGCGCAATAACAGCTATCCCCAGTATGTGGCGTTAGGTTTATTCCCGTATTGTTTTCCCTTTAGTGATACCTGATGCGGGAGCACACCTCCAGTTTTCCGAGGCCATGTAAAATGCTTGCGGGGGAAAAAAATGCCGCTCCTATCTATTCAATGTTGATATCACAGTTAAATTCTCTCACTCACTCTCTCACTCACTCACTCTCTCTCACTCACTCTCTCACTCACTCACTCACTCTCTCTCACTCACTCACTCACTCTCTCACTCACTCTCTCTCTCACTCACTCTCTCACTCACTCTCTCTCTCACTCACTCTCTCACTCACTCTCTCTCTCTCACTCACTCTCTCTCACTCACTCTCTCTCACTCACTCTCTCACTCACTCTCTCTCTCACTCTCTCTCACTCACTCTCTCACTCTCACCCTCTCACTCTCTCACCCTCTCACCCTCTCACTCTCTCACTCTCTCACTCACTGCTGCTGCTCTGTCCCCCTCACTGAAGCAGGTTTTAAAGCAGTTAATTGGGAATGAGGGAGGGATTTGCCAGACTGTCGTCCACCCCCCCCCCCCGGTTCGTCCGGTGACTCAGGAAACTGGAGTCTAGCCAGCGGAATCTATCCCACAGTGCCTTAGTGCCGTCGCCGGGGGTGACGTGTGTGCCATTGTTCAAGTGAAGGCAAAGTGAAAAAGGCTGAAAAAGCCTTTCTGTTTGCACAAGAGAAGCCGTCCATGCCGAAGCAGGACAGCACTGAAACACCACTCCTGCGGTGTCTTCTGTCATCATAAACCGCAGCGGAGAAATGAAGCCATTCGTGTTATTAATATCACTGAAAACTATCAATAAAACATCAATCATGTCAGTAAAGGCGAAAGCGCAGGTAGACATTTTTGGTGTTTGCATGGACTGTTGTATCACATGACATTGATTGTAATCAGTGTCACTTTAAATTGCATGTACATCCCTAGTCTTTATGAAGCATTTTATATCATCATGTGCTTTTTACAAGCTTAATCTCTCCAGTTGTGTCCAATAAAGTTTGCAAATGAGAAACCTTTCACCCCATTGTCCGGCAACTCAGACAACAGCAGGCTTATGCATTTTCAGGTTTGGAAAGAAATCTAGTGGAAAACAAAGTAAATGCAAATATTAGCATGAAGTAGGCAGGGCGGCTGCGTGCGGGAATTCCTCAGGTCAGACTGCGTGCGGGAATTCCTCAGGTCAGACTGCGTGCGGGAATTCCTCAGGTGAGACTGTGTGCGGGAATTCCTCAGGTGAGACTGTGTGCGGGGGTTCCTCAGGTGAGACTGCGTGCGGGAATTCCTCAGGTCAGATTGCGTGCGGGAATTCCTCAGGTGAGACTGCGTGCGGGGAATTCTTCAGGTGAGACTGCGTGCGGGGAATTCTTCAGGTGAGACTGCGTGCGGGAATTCTTCAGGTGAGACTGTGTGCGGGGGTTCCTCAGGTGAGACTGCGTGCGGGAATTCCTCAGGTCAGACTGCGTGCGGGAATTCCTCAGGTGAGACTGCGTGCGGGGAATTCCTCAGGTGAGACTGGCTAACAGAGGCCCGTGGGTTTTCACCTGCAGACCGCAGGGTTCACCTCCTCTTTCTGAGGGGTCAGAAGGTGAAATGGGGGAGGCCTCAGGTATGCCACCCCCTATCTGCCTGCATGTGTGTGCGTGCGTGCGTGACAGAGAGAGAGTTTCCTAACGTGTCTCTTCGTGTTCACAGGACCGGAAGCATTCTCACTAAAGACCATCCTCCCGACAAGCAGGCCAGAAGTGACAAAGCAGCAGTCCTCTCTCCACAGGAGTTTGACCCTACAGGTAATAACCTGCCCGCGCGCGCGCACACACACACACACACACACACACACACACACACACACACACACACACACACACACACACACACACACACACACACCATGGATGCACACAGACACACATGCAACTCATATGAACATATGAACAGATACACGTTTGAGAACGCATGCAACATGTTTGAGTGGATATGTAAAATGTTTGACTAGCGTTGCAACGTGTGAGTGGACATGTAGCAACTTTGAGTGACATGTAACGTGTCTGAGGGGTATGTAACGTTTCTGAGGGGTATGTAACATGTCTGAGGGATGTGTCTGGTGTCTAGTGTCTGCACACTGAGCTCTCTGCCCTCACACTGAGCTCTCTGCCCTCACACTGAGCTCTCTACTCTCACACTGAGCTCTCTGCCCTCACACTGAGCTCTCTACTCTCACACTGAGCTCTCTACTCTCACACTGAGCTCTCTGCCCTCACACTGAGCTCTCTGCCCTCACACTGAGCTCTCTACTCTCACACTGAGCTCTCTGCCCTCACACTGAGCTCTCTGCCCTCACACTGAGCTCTCTGCCCTCACACTGAGCTCTCTACTCTCACACTGAGCTCTCTGCCCTCACACTGAGCTCTCTACTCTCACACTGAGCTCTCTGCCCTCACACTGAGCTCTCTGCCCTCACACTGAGCTCTCTGCCTCCTTCTGTGGCAGCTGGCCGGCAGCATGCACCATGCAGACTGCAGCGCAAAGCAAAACTCAGCCCCTGCTGTGGAGGTAGTTACCCTGCGAGGGAGGCTTTCAGAAGTAATTCTTACACCTGTTTAAGAAGTTTACTGTGTGTAAAGCTTCCCGTTGTGCTGTCTGTTTTACTCTTTGGTGGTGAAATGGTTAAAGATAGCAGGGACAGGTGCAAGCAGTACTGATGTACTCATTCGTACACACCATTCGTTCTCACCGTGTTACTTGCTGCAGTGCTCACTGCAGTGAATCTTATTTGTAGTAGAAAATTGCAGCTGCCATTGCTTAGTGAATTTATCACATGTGTAGATATGAATTTGAAGTTTAGTTGCAGTGCATGCAGGAATAAATGTGGTGTGTGGTGATGCAGGCCCTGGCTCAGGTATTGTTGACTTTCAAGAGTCATATATGCTGTGGAGTCTTTCTGCCATGCACTGTGAGGTGTGCATGTAGTGTAGTGTGTGTGTGTATGCGTGCGTGTGTGTGTGTGTGTGTGTGTGTGTAACACAGCACAGTGTGACAGGCTGTGGCGCACAGTGGGGAAGAATGAGGAAGCGCTGGAGGAGTCATGTGAGCAGTTGCTGTCCAGAGGAATCAAGTCTCTCCTCTCTGACTGCACTTAGCGCAGGTCTCTCCTCTCTGACCGCACTGAGCGCAGGTCTCTCCTCTCTGACCGCACTTAGCGCAGGTCTCTCCTCTCTGACCGCACTTAGCGCAGGTCTCTCCTCTCTGAGTGCACTTAGCGCAGGTCTCTCCTCTCTGACTGCACTTAGCGCAGGTCTCTCCTCTCTGAGTGCACTGAGCGCAGGTCTCTCCTCTCTGACCGCACTTAGCGCAGGTCTCTCCTCTCTGACCGCACTGAGCTCAGGTCTCTCCTCTCTGACCGCACTGAGCTCAGGTCTCTCCTCTCTGACCGCACTGAGCACATCGCAGGTCTCTCCTCTCTGACCGCACTGAGCTCAGGTCTCTCCTCTCTGACCGCACTGAGCTCAGGTCTCTCCTCTCTGACCGCACTGAGCTCGGGTCTCTCCTCTCTGACCGCACTGAGCTCAGGTCTCTTCTCTCTGACTGCACTTAGCGCAGGTCTCTCCTCTCTGACCGCACTGAGCTCAGGTCTCTCCTCTCTGATCGCACTGAGCTCGGGTCTCTCCTCTCTGACCGCACTGAGCTCAGGTCTCTCCTCTCTGATCGCACTGAGCTCGGGTCTCTCCTCTCTGACCGCACTGAGCTCAGGTCTCTCCTCTCTGACCGCACTGAGCTCAGGTCTCTCCTCTCTGATCGCACTGAGCTCGGGTCTCTCCTCTCTGACCGCACTGAGCGCAGGTCTCTCCTCTCTGACCGCACTGAGCTCGGGTCTCTCCTCTCTGACCGCACTGAGCTCGGGTCTCTCCTCTCTGACCGCACTGAGCGCAGGTCTCTCCTCTCTGACCGCACTGAGCTCGGGTCTCTCCTCTCTGACCGCACTGAGCTCGGGTCTCTCCTCTCTGACCGCACTGAGCTCGGGTCTCTCCTCTCTGACCGCACTGAGCTCGGGTCTCTCCTCTCTGACCGCACTGAGCTCGGGTCTCTCCTCTCTGACCGCACTGAGCACATCGCAGGTCTTGCTGTAATGCAGGCTATGCAGTTACACCAGTGCAGCAGTGCTCTCATCTCATTTCAGCCTTAAACAAAAGGACACTCCTGAAGGGAGCGCCTCCTGCTGGCTGCTGTCGGGAATGTTTGTGTGCTTCTGAAGAGGGATTGTAAAGTCAGAATCAGGGGAGAGTGCTGACTGTGCAGCTTCTCATGTAACTGTGCTCACTCTGGCCTGGGGCCCGTTTCTGAACGACGGAGGTCCTGTCACAGACAGCGTGAGAGCTTCTCTCAGTCCATTACCACCTCCCTCTGAGAGAATGCTGCTGAAGCGGAAACAGCTGTGACTGTTTCCGCGTGTGTAATTACAGTGCAATTATAGTGTAATTACAGTGCCACAGTGGCACTGAGAGGGCTGTGGGAGGCTGCTCCAGGGGTGTCGGCACTCAGCGTGGCAGGAGTGAGAAGCCCCAGGTTAAAATGCAGGTGTGTGAGTTGAGTCACAGAGGCGAGGTAGAGGAGGGTGAAGGTGAGAGGTGTGGTGTGGAGGAGTGAGCTGTCATGGAGGAGTGAGAGGGTGTTGTGGGTGGCTGAGGGGTGTTGTGGACTCCTAGATATCAGGCTTCAGCGGCTCCCTCAGCTTCCTCTCAGCTTTCGTTCCTGGCTTCTGCCACCTTTTGTGGTGCATGATTTCTAATGTTTAAAATCCAAAGTTTGCCTTTTCTTTGTTTTTCCAGCATTGCTTTGCTATTGTGGTTTTCTGACTGCTTATCTTATCCATGGCTCCAGGTCGATGTAGTCGTAATGGTGACTCGTTTTTTATAACCAGAAGATCTAATGAACACAAGTCAGACATTTATTTCCTGTGTAGTGTAATTTGGGTTAGAGTTTTTGTCTTGAAATGTTTGTCCAGAAAGCATGAGGCCGATCGGGATGCCGCTGCTGCAGTGAGTTTGTGGCAGACGCAGCTGAGGAGCTCTCTGTCCCCCGTCTCTGCCCCGCCTGGCATCGGCACTCTGCTCCCAATCAGAGCAGCCTGTCCCAAAGTGGGCAGAGACACCTCGTATCCGAGGGGTGCAGGCAGGAGAGGGCAAGTGTGCTGTAGGACAGGGATCACCATGCTGCCTTTACACTGCTGCTTCATCTCAATCCTGTGTGCATGTCTCTGTGTCTCTCCCTGTGTCTCACTCTGCGTCTCTCTCTGTGACTCTGCGTCTCTCTGCGTCTCTCTGCGTCTCTCTGCGTCTCTCTGTGTCTCTCTCTGTCTCTCTCTGTCTCTCTGCGTCTCTCTCTGTGTCTCTCTCTGCGTCTCTCTCTGTGTCTCTCTCTGTCTCTGCGTCTCTCTGCATCTCTGCGTCTCTCTCTCTGTCTCTCTGCGTCTCTCTCTGTGTCTCTCTCTGTCTCTGCGTCTCTCTGCATCTCTGCTTCTCTCTCTGCGTCTCTCTCTGTCTCTCTCTGCGTCTCTCTCTGCGTCTCTCTCTGCGTCTCTCTCTGCGTCTCTCTGCATCTCTCTCTCTGCGTCTCTCTCTCTGTGTCTCTCTCTGTGTCTCTCTGTGTCTCTCTCTGCGTCTCTCTCTCTGCGTCTCTCTCTGTGTCTCTCTGTGTCTCTCTCTGCGTCTCTCTGCGTCTCTCTCCCTGTGTCTCTGTGTCTCTCTCTGCGTCTCTCTGTGTCTCTGCGTCTCTCTGCATCTCTCTGTGTCTCTCTCTGCGTCTCTCTCTCTGTCTCTCTCTGCGTCTCTCTGTCTCTCTCTGTGTCTCTCTCTCTGTGTCTCTCTCTGTGTCTCTCTGTGTCTCTCTGCGTCTCTCTGCGTCTCTCTCTCTGTCTCTCTCTGCGTCTCTCTGTCTCTCTCTGTGTCTCTCTCTCTGTGTCTCTCTCTGCGTCTCTCTGTGTCTCTCTCTGCGTCTCTCTGCGTCTCTCTCCCTGTGTCTCTCTGTGTCTCTCTCTGTGTCTCTCTCTCTGCGTCTCTCTCTCTGCGTCTCTCTGTGTCTCTCTCTGCGTCTCCCTGTGTCTCTCTGTGTCTCTCTCTGTGTCTCTCTGCGTGTCTCTCTCTGCGTCTCCCTGTGTCTCTCTGTGTCTCTCTCTGTGTCTCTCTCTGTGTCTCTCTCTGCGTCTCTCTCTGCGTCTCTCTGCGTCTCTCTGTGTCTCTCTGTGTGTCTCTCTCTGTGTCTCTCTCTGCGTCTCTCTGTGTCTCTCTGCGTCTCTCTCTGTGTCTCTCTGTGTCTCTCTGTGTGTCTCTCTCTGTGTCTCTCTGCGTCTCTCTGTGTCTCTCTGCGTCTCTGCGTCTCTCTCTCTGTGTCTCTCTGCGTCTCTCTGCGTCTCTCTGCGTCTCTCTCTCTGTGTCTCTGTGTCTCTCTCTCTGTGTCTCTGCGTCTCTCTGCGTCTCTCTGCGTCTCTCTCTCTGTGTCTCTCTGCGTCTCTCTCTGCGTCTCTGCGTCTCTCTGTCTCTCTCTGCGTCTCTCTCTGCGTCTCTCTCTGCGTCTCTCTCTCTGCGTCTCTCTCTCTGCGTCTCTCTCTCTGTGTCTCTCTCTCTCTGTCTCTCTCTGCGTCTCTCTCTGTGTCTCTCTCTGCGTCTCTGCGTCTCTCTCTCTGTGTCTCTCTCTCTCTGTCTCTGCGTCTCTCTGCGTCTCTCTCTCTGCGTCTCTCTGTCTCTCTCTCTGCGTCTCTCTCTGCGTCTCTCTCTGCGTCTCTCTCTCTGCGTCTCTCTCTCTGCGTCTCTCTCTCTGCGTCTCTCTGCGTCTCTCTCTCTGCGTCTCTCTCTCTGCGTCTCTCTCTCTGTGTCTCTCTGTGTCTCTCTGTGTGTCTCTCTCTGTGTCTCTCTGCGTCTCTCTGTCTCTCTCTCTGTCTCTCTCTCTGTGTCTCTCTCTGCGTCTCTCTCTGCGTCTCTCTCTCTGTGTCTCTCTCTGTGTCTCTCTCTGCGTCTCTCTCTGCGTCTCTCTGCGTCTCTCTCTCTGTCTCTCTCTCTGCGTCTCTCTGTCTCTCTCTCTGCGTCTCTCTGTCTCTCTCTCTGTGTCTCTCTCTGCGTCTCTGCGTCTCTCTGTCTCTCTGCGTCTCTCTCTGCGTCTCTCTCTGCGTCTCTCTGTGTCTCTCTCTCTGTGTCTCTGTGTCTCTCTGCGTCTCTCTGTCTCTCCCTGTGTCTCTCTGCGTCTCTGCGTCTCTCTCTCTCTGTGTCTCTCTGTCTCTCTCTGTGTCTCTCTGCGTCTCTCTCTCTGTGTCTCTCTGTGTCTCTCTGTGTCTCTCTGTCTCTCTCTGTCTCTCTCTGCGTCTCTGTCTCTGCGTCTCTCTCTCTGCGTCTCTCTCTCTGCGTCTCTCTCTCTGCGTCTCTCTGTGTCTCTCTCTGTGTCTCTCTCTGCGTCTCTCTCTGCGTCTCTCTGTCTCTCTCTGTGTCTCTCTGCGTCTCTCTGTGTCTCTCTGTCTCTCTCTCTGCGTCTCTGCGTCTCTCTCTCTGCGTCTCTCTGTGTCTCTCTCTGTGTCTCTCTCTGCATCTCTCTCTGCGTCTCTCTGTCTCTCTCTGCGTCTCTCTTTCTGCGTCTCTCTGTGTCTCTCTGTCTCTCTCTGCGTCTCTGCGTCTCTCTCTCTGCGTGTGTCTCTGTGTTCTTGGCGCTCTGGTCTTTCTGTGCAGAGCCAGCAGGGCAGAAGAGCAGCTGTGTTTTTGCTGAGGGGAAGCCGGAGTCTTGCGGTAAGACAGCTTCACCGCTGCTGCTTCTACACACTGTCACTGTCTCCTGTGTGCTTAATTCCCTACCTCACCATCTCTGTGTGCTTCACCATCACTGTGTGCTTCACCATCTCTGTGTGCCTCACCATCTCTGTGTGCCTCACCATCGCTGTGTGCTTCACCATCTCTGTGTGCCTCACCATCTCTGTGTGCCTCACCATCTCTGTGTGCCTCACCATCTCTGTGTGCTTCACCATCGCTGTGTGCTTCACCATCACTGTGTGCCTCACTTCCTGCGTGCCCCCTTCCTGTGTGCCTCACTTCCTGTGTGCCTCACTTCCTGCGTGCCTCACTTCCTGTGTGCCTCACTTCCTGCGTGCCTCACTTCCTGCCTCTTGCGGTGTCTCTCACATGCCTCCCTGGCAGGCCCTGCCTCTCTGCAGCAGATAGGTGTGGGTTTAGGTCCACATCCTCACGCTGAGCTGGACAGTGGGCAGTATCCACGGGCTGATGGAGCTTTAACCCAACAGCAGGCTATGGAGAATCTCTGCTGTATTAAAGTGGAGGAGCTGTGGGCCACAGCTGAGCTGAGGGGCAGGGCTGGGGGCGGGTGGTGGCTGGACTGGGGAGGGGCTCAGGGCGGGGCTGTGGGCGGGGGCGGGTTCGGGCAGGGCCGAGGGCAGGCTGGAGTGGATTGGCTGCAGAGTGGTGCATAGAAGGGAAGAGTCCATAAGTTGATGTGGCCTGTGATCGTAGGGTGTGGCTGGGTCTGGAAGGCTCTGGATCCAGCGGGCTGGGTTTCCGGGCTGGATTGATCCGCATCATGCAGGTCTCTTGCAGGAGATGTGTCAGGAAGGTTCATTCATTTGACG
>NC_050591.1:38648218-38653218 GCF_013368585.1 Megalops cyprinoides
TCTCCCCCTCTCTCTCTTTCTCTCTCTCTCTCTCTCTCTCTCTCTCTCTCTCTCTCTCTCTCTCTCTCTCTCTCTCTCAGGTGAATGGCCAGTGCAGCTGCTTTCAGAGCATCGAGCTGCTCAAGTCTCGCCCTGCCCACCTGGCTGTGTTCCTCCACCATGTGGTCTCACAGTTCGACCCCGCCCCTCTGGTGAGATCTCCGCCTCCCTTGCACAGAGCCAATGAACAGAGCCCTCTCCTGCAGGCCAGCCCACTGCATACCAGAGCACTCAGCACAGATCTGATCATTAGAGTAATTAACTCTGCTTCACCCTGACGTGCCGCACATTACATTATTGCTGTTTAACAGACGCACTTAATCAGAGCCACATGCAGTTATTTACATGTTGTTCATCCATACAACTGAATGTTTGCTGAGACAAGTCTGGGTTAAGGATCTTGCCCCAAGGGTACAGCAGCAGTGCCCTAGTGGGGAATTGACTTGCAATCTTTCAGTTATGCTGCTACTTACAGCTTTGCTTGGCTGCTGCCGTTGTAAGGAACAGAGCGAGTTTGTCTGTGAGCGATGCTCTCTGTGAGCTGAAGGCCCAGCAGAGTTTATGCACAGTTGCAGGTTGTCGCTGTAAAGCAGGTGTGTGGCACCTGCACTCTGTCACCTGCTGGCTGTTTCTGCAGCTCTGCTTCCTGTACGCCGAGCTGTACAAGCAGGCCGGCTCCAAAGACACGCGCCGCATCTTCATGGACCTACACAGCTTCTTCATGGACCGAGCAGCGGTGAGTACACTGCAGGACCGCAACACGACCACTGCAGGACCGCAACACGACCACTGCTGTGGGTTTGCTACTTTAGTCAAGAGGTGATTCTTTATCACAGGAGTGATTCTCCTGGGTAGGCCGTACCTCAGGCTTACTTCAGCCGTCACTGCCTGAGGCAGACATGTTTAACTCATCTTCTGACCATCTGAGAAGTGCTTTAATGTCATGACCATGGCCTTTCCCTTCAAGCAATTCACTGCCTGTGAATGTCAAATGCAGTAGCTGTGAGTGATGGTTTTATAAACTGTGTAATACTATCTTTCGTATTTTACCTGTGTAGAACCTGAAGGTGGCGGTGCCAGAGTCCGTTTCCTCCGAGCTGGGTGAGTACGTGCTCAGAATGTGTGTCTGCCTGTTTTTGAAGCTGAGGGCAGCACATGGTAACGGCTGTGTTTTTTGTAACGGCTGTGTTTTTCATAACAGCGCTTCTTCAACTTTTGTCGCAAGTTCTTGAAAAAGACACTGAGTTCCATTGAGCCATAGAATGACTAAATTTCCTGCTGGGTTGTGGGAGGTTTATTTTGGTAGCAAGTAGCATGGCCAAGCTCTGCTACAAACACTGAAACCAAGGTGACTGTGGAGGGGCCGCAGGGTTGGTTGTGGGCCTGCTGAGGGCCGTGACGAGGCGCTGTGTAAGGAAGTCTGTTCAGACTGCAGTCATGCGCTTAGCTGCAGTGATTCACAACGTTGTTGCAGTGTACTGTAAGGAGATTTCAGACGTTGCTGCAGTGTACTGTAAGGGGATTTCAGACACTGCTGCAGTGTACAGTAAGGGGATTTCAGTTGTTGCTGCAGCGTACAGTAAGGGGATTTCGAACACTGCTGCAGCGTACAGTAAGGGGATTTCAGACACTGCTGCAGTGTACAGTAAGGGGATTTCGAACACTGCTGCAGTGTACTGTAAGGAGATTTCAGATGTTGCTGCAGTGTACTGTAAAGAGATTTCAGATGCCTGTTTGTGGCTGTATCTGAGTGGCCAGCTGGCATTTCCTTTGTGCTGCAGTTTTACTAAAGCCCAGCAACCGCAGTCTCTGAGAGAATGCAGAGTCTCTGCCTGCTGACCTGCACCCGTTTAATGAGAAATGCGTGTGTAATGCATGTAGGTCCCTGCTTCCTGAGCGGTGTGTGTGTGTGTGTGTGTGTGTGCAGTGTGTGCAGTGTGTGTGTGTGTGTGTGTGTGTGTGTGTGTGTGTGCGCACAGTGTGTGTGCAGAGTGTGTGTGTGTGTGTATGTGTGTATGCAGAGTGTGTGTGTGTGCGCACAGTGTGTGCGTGTGTGCGTGTGTGTGTGTGTGTGTGTGCACAGTGCATGTGTTTGCAGAGTGTGTGTGTAGAGAGAGCATGTGTAGTTCCTTGCCTACTGAGCGGTGTGTGTGCAGAATGTGTGTGTGTGTGTGTGTGTGTGCAGAGTGTGTGTGTGTGTGTGTGCACAATGCATGTGTTTGCAGAGTGTGTGTGTAGAGTGTGTAGAGAGAGCATGTGTAGTTCCCTGCCTCCTGAGCGGTGTGTGTGCTGTGTGCTGTGTAGAGCGTCGGAGGCCGGAGCTGCTTCCGGAGGAGATGCACAGGCAGTATGTGCATGTCCTGCAGGAGGCGCTGCTCTCCGACATACACAGGAACCTGGAGGACTTCAGGTGAGTGGAACTGTGCCTGTAGTGTGTGTTAGGGGTGTAGTGAAATATTGTAAAATGATATATTGCAGTAACACGTGAAGATACGTGTTGTGAAGCTGGAAAATGGTTTGTGATATTAGCAGCAGTCTGTTTCTGCTAATTATGCTGAAACTCTCTGCAGAATACAGTCCAACATGCACTCTTTGTGTTTAATTACATTGTCCGAACAGTGGAGGATGCAGTAAACAAGTAAACCTGTTCAGCCCTGTTCAGCCGTGCTTTATGGTCTGCCCTGGAAAGCACATATATATATATAGTGTGTAATGTCTGTGTATGTGTGTGTGTAGTACGTAGCGAGTAACGGTGGTGCTGTTGGGTGCGCAGGCAGAAGCGCAGTATGGGTCTGACCCTGGCGGACGGGGAGCTTGCCCGGCTGGACTCAGAGCGGGTTCGAGACCGCGGGGTGCTGGAGAGGGAGCGTGTCTGTGCTGAAAACATCATCTCCAGGATCGAGGACGTGCTGTGAGTCGCCATCCCCACTGCTCCCTGCGGGGGCAGCAGTGAGCAGGTGCAAGGCTCCATGGCCTGCTCTTACAGCTAAACTGAAGTTAATAAAATTTTTAAATTGTCAGACAGAGCCTTAGCATAAAACCACACAGACCGTGTGCGTGTGTGCGCGTGTGCGTGTGTGCGTGTGCGCGTACGTTTATTTGTCTGAATTAAGTGCATCCTTGTGTTTCAGGTTGTCATCCTCATCAGCGGAGGAGGAGAAATGGTGAGGGTTTCTCTCTCACTCTGCTGCACGCACTTCACGCAGGAGGTGAGGTCGTTCTGGGCCCATTCTGAGGTGTGCGGAGCAGAACTGAATTCTCTGAGCTCCGGGTTCGAAACCTGCAATTCAGTTAAAATCCACCTCTGTCTATGTCACCGTCACCCATAACCAGTTAACCAGTCAGAGTCAGTGTCAAATCCTTGTTTTCACCAGAAAAAGAAGGTTTAAAAACAAATGATAACGAGGAGGAGAAAGGCACAGCTGAGAGAGAGAGCAGCAGGAGGAAGCAGTAGTTTAAAGAGCTGGGCTCTGATACACAGCTGCCTAACAGTGAGTGTGCTCTGCTGCAGTGAAGGGATAGACAGATAGATGGAGACAGTGGGAAAGAGAGAGGATGACAGAAACGCAAAGAGAAAGTGAAAAAGAGGGTGAAAGGAGTTGTGGCGTGAGGGTGTCTACTGAAGTGTGTCTGTACTGCATGCGTGTGCTGCGATGGAGTATTCCGCATGCCTCTGCATGTTTACATGCCTCATACACGCATGTTCCTGCTGCCGTGGAAACAGAGTCGCACCCTTCCTGAAGTACCTGCTCTTACGGCCTGTCCGCCTGTCCGCCTGTCCGCCTGTCCCAGCACCACCATGCAGTACGTGATCCTGGCCTACATGAAGTTCCTGGGCGTGCGGGTGAAGGAGCCGAGGGGCCTGGAGCCCAAACGCGTGCGGATCAACTTCCTCCCCAGGATGAAGGTACCGAACACTGCCCCCTTCAGGAGCTGCTTGCACACACATGTGTGCTTACACACACACACACGCACGCACGCACACACACACACACACACACACACACACACACACACTCACACACACACACACACACGCACACTCACACTCACACTCACACACACACACACACGCACACTCACACTCACACTCACACACACACACACACACACTCACACTCACACTCACACACACACGTGCACTCTCTCTCCCTCTCTGTCTCTGACGTGTGCTCCTGGCTTCCCGAGCAGAAGAAGCCGGAGAGGGAGGGGGAGGAGCGAGTGAAGAAGCCGCGTTTTCCCAGCATCCGCGTCCCTCCACGCCTGTCCGGCCGCACGGAGGCCACGCCCGGTGAGTGCTGCTGCAGGTGTCTCTGTGCTGCTGCAGGTGTCTCTGTGCTGCAGGTGTCCCTGTGCTGCTGCAGGTGTCTCTGTGCTGCAGGTGTCCCTGTGCTGCTGCAGGTGTCCCTGTGCTGCTGCAGGTGTCCCTGTGCTGCTGCAGGTGTCTCTGTGCTGCTGCAGGTGTCTCTGTGCTGCAGGTGTCTCTGTGCTGCAGGTGTCTCTGTGCTGCTGCAGGTGTCTCTGTGCTGCAGGTGTCTCTGTGCTGCAGGTGTCCCTGTGCGGCTGCAGGTGTCTCTGTGCTGCAGGTGTCCCTGTGCTGCTGCTGGTGAGCTCTGAGAGCCCGTTTGCTCAGACACACAGGAAGCGGCACAGTGAGGCTGCAGGAAGCCTGTGTCTGGAGCTTTGTGAGGCAGATATGTCCTGAAGCGGAGCTCTGCAGTCCACCGGACTTTCCTGTGAGACGGGGCGGGGTCAGCAGAGTGCTGCCAGCTGATTGGACAGCGGTGACCAGGGTGTGTGTGTCCGTGTGTCTGTGTGTCTGTGTGCAGTCGGCAAGGCCAGCGAGCAGGCAGGCAAGCAGCGGCCGCCGAAGCAGCTCCCCCAGCCCGGCCTCTCCCTGCCCGCTGAGGACCCCACGCGCACCCGAGGCAGCCAGTCGAGTGAGGGGTCGGAGCCCACAC
>NC_050591.1:38658218-38808218 GCF_013368585.1 Megalops cyprinoides
CTTGTGCCGCAGACTCCAGCTGAAGGACATCATTCCTGTGGAAATGCAGAGACTCACCAAGTACCCCCTGCTGCTGGAGAACATCGCCAAGTACACAGGTACACAGTCCCCCACAGGTGCACAGCCTCCAGCAGGTACACAGCCAAACCAAACCTCCCAAAGCCCCCCCACCCCCCCTCCCCCCGAGTGCAGGTGCGGGATGCAGGTGTGTGGATGTGTGCGTGAGGACACTCCTGTGCCAGGCTGTGCCTGTCAGCTCTCGACACCAGAGTGGAAACTGTCATAAACATAAATATACTGATACATGCAGAGATATTTCCACGCTTTACAGCTGCAAGGCACAGAGAGCCTGCTGGGATACAGCTGTGCCTGCCGCTTAATGCAGGCCTCCAGGGGGTGCTTTAACACCAGCACTGCTAATGTCAAAGGCCATTAGTGACTCCTATTCAGAGAGAGAATGGAGGCCAGAGCACTCCTGCCGTCACCTCCTGCGTGGACAGCGTTTGTCACATTATGTGTGTGTGTGTGTGTGTGTTCTGCAGAGGATGCTGAGGAGAGGGGAAAGGTGAAGAAGGCAGGAGAGTGCTGTCGAAAGATTCTGAACCACGTGAACCAGGCTGTGAAGGAGTCCGAGAACAAACAGGTGAGGAAACTTCCTGTCTGATCCACCGCCTCCCCCTGCTGCCTGAGCAAAGCAGGACAGCCTGCCGTGCAGCAGGGGCCACACAGACACCAGGCTTAGGTGCAGTTCAGATCAGGCTCAGGTGCGGTAGAGATCAGGCTCAGGTGCGGTACAGATCAGGCTCAGGTGCGGTACAGATTAGGCTCAGGTGCGGTACAGATCAGGCTCAGGTGCGGTACGGTGCGGTACAGATCAGGCTCAGGTGCAGTTCAGATCAGGCTCAGGTGCGGTACAGATCAGGCTCAGGTGCGGTACAGATCAGGCTCAGGTGCGGTACGGTGCGGTACAGATCAGGCTCAGGTGCAGTTCAGATCAGGCTCAGGTGCGGTACAGATCAGGCTCAGGTGCGGTACAGATCAGGCTCAGGTGCGGTACAGATCAGGCTCAGGTGCGGTACGGTGCGGTACAGATCAGGCTCAGGTGCAGTTCAGATCAGGCTCAGGTGCGGTACAGATCAGGCTCAGGTGCGGTACAGATTAGGCTCAGGTGTGGTACGGTGCGGTACAGATTAGGCTCAGGTGCGGTACGGTGCGGTACAGATTAGGCTCAGGTGCGGTACGGTGCGGTACAGATTAGGCTCAGGTGCGGTACGGTGCGGTACAGATTAGGCTCAGGTGCGGTACGGTGCGGTACAGATTAGGCTCAGGTTCGGTGGGGATCTCACGTGTCTCCCTGTGTTCCCCAGAGGCTGGAGGACTACCAGAGACGCCTGGATCTCTCGTCACTGAAGCAGAGTGAGAACCCCATGATCTCAGAGTTCAAGGTGAATCCCCACACCACACTCCCTCTGATCAATCCCCACACCACACATCCCCCGATCAATCCCCACACCACACGTCCCCCTGATCAATCCCCACACCACACGTCCCCCTGATCAATCCCCACACCACACGTCCCCCTGATCAATCCCCACACCACACGTCCCCCTGATCAATCCCCACACCACACATCCCCCGATCAATCACCACACCACACATCCCTCTGATCAATCCCCACACCACACGTCCCTCTGATCAATCCCCACACCACACGTCCCTCTGATCAATCCCCACACCACACGTCCCCCGATCAATCACCACACCACACGTCCCTCTGATCAATCCCCACACCACACGTCCCCCTGATCAATCCCCACACCACACGTCCCCCGATCAATCCCCACACCACACGTCCCTCTGATCAATCCCCACACCACACGTCCCTCTGATCAATCCCCACACCACACGTCCCCCGATCAATCCCCACACCACACGTCCCCCGATCAATCCCCACACCACACGTCCCTCTGATCAATCCCCACACCACACGTCCCTCTGATCAATCCCCACACCACACGTCCCTCTGATCAATCCCCACCCAGCCGCTCTCTTCCATAAATCCCAGCTGTGTCTGTTCTCTCTCCTCCCCAGAACCTGGATCTCACCAAACGCAAGATGGTGCACGAGGGGCCACTGTCCTGGAAGGTCAACAAAGACAAGACGATCGGTAGGTCCCATGCTGCTGTCGGGGGAGGGGGGGGTTTGATCGGCAGTGCCCCCCCCCTCACAGAGCTCTACACTCTCCTGCTGTGGGGGGGGTTTGATCGGCAGTGCCCCCCCCCCTCACAGAGCTCTACACTCTCCTGCTGTGGGGTGGGTTTGATGGGCAGTGCCCCCCCCCCCCCTCACAGAGCTCTACACTCTCCTGCTGTGGGGGGGTGTGTTTGATTGGCAGTGTCCCGCCCCTCACAGAGCTCTACACTCTCCTGCTGTGGGGGGGTGTGTTTGATTGGCAGTGTCCCCCCCCTCACAGAGCTCTACACTCTCCTGCTGTGGGGGGGTGTGTTTGATTGGCAGTGTCCCGCCCCCTCACAGAGCTCTACACTCTCCTGCTGTGGGGGGGTGTGTTTGATGGGCAGTGTCCCCCCCCCTCACAGAGCTCTACACTCTCCTGCTGTGGGGGGGTGTGTTTGATGGGCAGTGTCCCCCCCCCCTCACAGAGCTCTACACTCTGCTGCTGGAGGACATCCTGGTGCTGATGCAGAAGCAGGATGATCGGCTCGTGCTCCGCTGCCACAGTAAGAACCTGGCCGGCAGCTCCGACACCAAGCACATCTACAGCCCCGTCATCAAGCTGAGCACCGTGCTGGTGCGCTCGGTGGCCACCGGTGAGTCCCGCCTGCGCATGCCACGCCCCGCCCCATGCCACGCCCCGCCTCACACCCCCCCTCACACCGCACACTAACGCCTCTCCTCTCCCGCCCCGCCAGACAACAAGTCCTTCTTCGTGCTCTCCATGTCGGATAACGGAGCCCAGATCTACGAGCTGATGGCGCAGACGGTGTCGGAGCAGAGAACGTGAGTCCCGCCCTACCGTCCCCAATCGCCCCCGCCCCCGCCCCTGTCACAGTACCCCACTGTGCCCTCACGCTGCTGCTCTCCCTCCCTCCACCAGGTGGCAGTGTCTGATTACGCAGAGGGCAGACTCCATGAAAAGCAAGCAGCACAACGTCATCCCTCTGCCTCAGCCACAGTGAGTTTTGCTCTGTACTGCAGCGTCTGCATGTTTGCTCTTACCTCCGCTGTAGTTTAGAGACCGAAAGTCTGCACTCATCCCTCCGTTGCAGTGGCGAGCGAGAGACTGTGGAGATGAAGCTCTGCAAGGACCCTGACCGCACCCTGACAGCCAGTGCCCAGTCTCCAGGTGACCTACCTGCCCATCAACACAACCGCTGCTGCGTTTCTGCTCATACGCGTATGAATTATGCTCATATTTTTACCGTCCCTCTGTCTGTCGGTCAGTCAGAGGCCTTTTCATGTGAAAAGATGAAAGTGCAGTGTGCGTAGCTGAGCGCAGGTGACACGCTGTGCAGTGTGCAGTGAGAGGCACGTGGGTGTTGGCTCTGACGCTGTGCTGCTGTCCCCTGCAGATAAGGACGCCATGGTCGCCTCTCCCAGCACACTCCCCAACACCCTCGCAGCCTCCACCCCCTTCCAGGAGGAGGAAGAGGAGGCCGCGTTCCAGGAGCAAGAGGGAGACGAAGGACCCTTCCTGGACTCCGACCTCGCTGATAGGCTGCCTTTCCTCAAGCAGAGGTCACGTCAGGCTGTTGCCATTGATGATGACGAATCAAACTCCTTCGTTCTCCCTCCCTCCAGAGCGGAGGAGGCCCTGAAAGCCTGTGAGTGAAGACTGACCGTGAGATAACCGCTGTGCTGACTGCTACACTCTGCTGACCACTACATGACCACTGCACTGTCCACTACACTATACTGACCACTGCATGACCACTACAGTGATGACCACACTTCACTCTCACATGACAGTTCTCTCTCACTCTTTCATCTCACCCCCTCTCTTGTTTTCTCTCTTCTTCACTCTCTTTCTCTCTCTCTGTCGCCCTCACTCTCTCTTTCCCTCTCTTTCTCGTTCTGTCTCTCTCTCTCTCTCTCTCTCCCTCCCCATCTCCCCCTCTCTCTCTGTCTCTCCCTCTCTCTTTCTCGCTCTGTCCCTCTCTCTCTCTCTCTCTCTCTCTCTCTCTCATTCTGTCTCTCTCATTCTGTCTCTCTCTCTTTCTCTCTCTCTCCCTCTCTCCCCTTCTCTATCTCTCTGTCTCACTCTCTCTCTCTTTCTCGTTCTGTCTCTCTCTCTTTCTCGCTCTCTCTCTCGCTCTCTCTTTCTCGTTCTGTTCTCTCTCTCTCTCTCTCTGTCTCTCTCCCCCTCTCCCCCTCTCTCTCTCTCTTTCTTGTTCTCTCTCTCTCTTGCTTTCTCCCCCTCCCCCCCCTCTCTCTCTCTCTCTCTCTTTCTTGTTCTGTCTCTCTCTCTCGCTTTCTCCCCCTCTCCCCCTCTCTCTCTCTCTCTCTCTCTCCCTCAGTGGCTGCGCTGAAGCAGGTCCTTGTCAGTCAGATGATGTCACAGGAGGAGGGTGAGAGTGAGGGGCAGTCTCCCGGGGGCCGTCTCCAGAGGACCGCATCTCTGCGTGACTCCGTGGACTCCGCCCCCAGGGTCGCCATGGCGCCCGGCTCCGCGGAGAATGGCACAGGGCGGAGTCAGGCAGGCAGAGAGGAGGGAGGGCAGGAGCCCAGCTCGGGCGACTGTGAGGACTATGGTGAGTGCTGCTGTGAGGTGGGGCGCGGGGCGCGGGGCGCGGGACGCGTCTGCAGCGTCGGCCTGACTGCCGGTCTCTCTCAGCAGGTTACCTGGTGCTGGAGGGCTGCGGGGGGTCAGGCGAGAGCAGCACAGACGAGGAGCAGGGTGCCCCGCGGGGGGCGGCGGGCGACGCCCACATCGACCTGAAGAGGCTGCTGTCCTCGGCCGCGCAGCCAGGGGGCACCCCGTCCTTCAGCCGGCAGGTCCTCACACACCTGCGCATCATACAGGCCAACCTGCAGCATCTAAAGGTGCCGTCACATGACCACAGTCACAGTCAGCCTATCAGAACGCAGCACTGTTCGTGTACTGTGAGAGAGGAGTGCTGTGCGCTGGGGTGACCAGGACTCTGAATGAGTCTCTCTGTTCTCTTCCAGGATGTAGAGACCAAGTATAACGAGCTACGCCAAAGGCACGCGGGCCCAGCCGCGGACTCAGAGGAGAGCAGAGGTACGGACTGCCCCTGTCCCACTGCGGGACACCTCTGCTCCTCCAGAGAGATCCGTCTCGCCTCTCAGGAGGCTCTGCAGCTGCAGCTGCTGCAAACTCAGCCCTTTCTCTCTCTCCCTTCCCCAGATAAGAGTTAGCGTGGTGATGGAGCTGCCACACTGCGTCAGAGGGAGGCCGCGCCCTGCCTCTCTCCCCCTCGTACGGAGGGACCTCCACAGCGCCTCTCCCCTCTGTCAGCGTGAGCCAGTCAGAGAGGGCAGCCTGACCCCGCCTCTGTGGAACGGCCACTCCATTTTCCTATACTTCTTCACAAATACGAGCAAGAGGAGTGAACTGTACCAAAATGTATAAAGCTGTGTGTTTAGAATATATTAAACACAAAACCAGAAGAAAAATTAAATTTTAAATAATGTATTTAGCTGTGCTTTTTTCTTTTTACCCCAAGGTGTATTTATTTGATGTTTTCCCTGTGGTTCTGATTGGTATTTCCCATCTCATTTGCATCTTTTTGGCCTTTTGCCACACCAATACCATCAGCTCCGCCCTTCTCCCTGTGTAGCCCCACCCCCACTCCAGTGATTGGCCTGAGGTCGCCCCACAGCTGCTCTGCACACACCCCTCTCAGACCCCCGTTCTCCACCTAAAGACCTAAGCTTGTGTTTACTTCTGAATTGCAGTGAAGATGCCCCTGTTAGCCGGAGATCTGACGAGTTAAGTGTTTTTAATCATGCCAAAAAGGTCAAGCTTTCATATTTGAGGACCTTTGTAAATGGCGTGGGGCAGTGTAGAGAAACCTGTAGCTTGATTGGCCCTTACAGGGGGTGTGCTTTCTGCAGTGATCTGGAGGAAAGCCCAGCAGAGATTTCATGAAGTTTATGAGAACGTGGGCTCCCCTGTGTGTCAGCTGGGGCTGTTTATGCTGTAAGGTCAGGCGTAACTGTACAGACTGTGTTTTCTCCAGCATTTCTGTGCCGTGTTTCTTTGAACATATCAGAGCCTAAACTGACACACTCAGCTGCAGAACAGCACTGAAGCACACCGAAGTGGAGGCTTCCTTATAGGAGCTGCTGCAGTAACTGCAGGTGTGTGTGTGTGTGTGTGGGAGGGGTGTTATTGCCAGGCTGTTTAAACACTCTGAAGATCTGAGTAGACACCTGGCACATACCTCCAGTCACACTGTAGTGGAGAGAAGGACTGAGATGATTTAGATCCAGGATGTGAGGGTTTCTTTTTACAGTGCTAGTGATCTGTACTTCTGCCCCAGCTCTTGACACTGGGCTGAGCTGCTGTGTGCTGTTGTTTCTGATGGTTTTCAGTGTTGCACATTGTCCTTTGGACTTGAGCTCCTGACGGCAGATTTCTGGGGTGGGGCTGGATTTGGGGTCACAGGGACGGACTGGGACAGGGACGGGAGCTGCTGTCAGAGCTCAGCCACGCCCGGGGACTCCGCCCAGGGAGACACGGTGCGGACACTCGGATTTTATTAAAAATCTTAAATTAAACAGCAAGCTTGGGGATTTTCCATGTAAAAATTGTAAAATTCTGACCAACATTGCATCTCTTAAAAAGACAAGATACCTTCATGGTTATTTTTATTTTTGTTTTTTTCCTACTTATTATACAATCATTTATGATTTTAACAAATTACTAAAAAGGAAAATGAATTAAAGAGAAAAAGGTGTTCCTAAAACATTGAGGTGATCTGTGTTTTTATTGATGATTTTTCGCAGATTTTGTGTGTGTTCTTGGACACGTTTTGTTCTCCAGTCTTTCACCCTAACGCTCTCAGCTTTGCACTCTCATTCTTCTGTTCTTGCTCTCTAGCTTTGGAATTGCTGGTTGTGCACATTAGTCTCACTGCAGCAACAATCCTCCCATACACTACATGCAGCCAGTGGCTACAATCTATACTACAAGTCCCAGAGTTCACCAGGACAGCAGATGCTGATTGGAGGGTAGGAGCATCTTCCTGCATCAGCTGAGTGTCTACTGGGCGCCTGGGGGGGTGAGCTGAGAAACCCTGAGACCCCCACCCCGGCGGGACAAGGCTAGGTGTTTCCACCACTCAGGGCTGTCCATCAGTGTCCGCTGATGATGTGGAGGGTTTCAAACCCCAACCGCAGGGCAGCCGAGTCCTGCTGCAGTTCTGTTTTGGTTCGAATAATTGATATTGTTCTGCTCTAGACAACAGACAGCGCTGTTTGTCTGTTTTGTGCATTTTTCAGGGATGCATCATTTCAGGGATGCATCATTTAAGTGCAGCTCGCTGGCATTGAGGTGATAAATTGGCATATTCATACAGTAAAGGGGCAAGGAGAGCTGATACAGGTGTATATACTGATACAGGTGTATATACTGATACAGGTGTAAATACTGATACAGGTATATATGTATATACAGGTGTATATACAGGTGTATATACTGATACAGGTGTATATACTGATACAGGTGTATATACTGATACAGGTGTAAATACTGATACAGGTATATATGTATATACAGGTGTATATACTGATACAGGTGTATATACTGATACAGGTATATATGTATATACAGGTGTATATACAGGTGTATATACTGATACAGGTGTATATACTGATACAGGTGTAAATACTGATACAGGTATATATGTATATACAGGTGTATATACTGATACAGGTGTATATGTATATACAGGAGTTTACCCACACTGACTAATATAAAAAAATTCACTTTTCATTGGGCCTCTGTGGTGCTATTTGGAAGAATTGAGGGCTGCAGTCCTAAGTGAACCTCTGTATAATCCCATTAGCATTATCATCTTCAAAAGAAACAATATCATACAGTGCTCTGAGTACTTTCTGTAGGTCCTGTGTTCTCTGCCAGCTGTAAGCGGAGCTGGTAACCACAGAGGCGCAGACCCCAAACGCTGGGACACGCCTGCCACACTATGGCTCCAGCTGCCATTCAGAGGGAAGGCCGGCGTGTCTGTGATGCATCGCGACCTGGCTGTGATCAAAGCGAAGAATTCTGCTCCCCTCAGCGCAGTCTGACCTTTGCGCTTTATCACACGGTTCCTGAAAGACAGGCCTTGCCAGGCGTTTCCTCCCTGCCAGCTCAGATTGTCAGCGAAGAGCTTCTGCTCCACATCCCATTCCCGCAAACTCCACTGCTTGATGAACTCCCAGACCCCATGTGAGCTTCTGCTGCTGTCTTTTGCAGATACTTCCTGCTTGCAAAGATGTTGCTGAGATCTTTAGGTTCCCCTTTTTGTTCAGTAAGAAACAAATTCTGCCGGATGGGGTCAGTGCCGCTGCGTTCGCAGGCGTTGCGTGGAAAGCTCGCGAGCAGCAGATGCACTGCCTCTGTTCAAAAACAAATGGGGAACTGTCAGTTTGATTAGTAAGTTACAGGCTACAAACCATTAGGCTTGGAAATAAAGAATTAAACATTGAACATCTGCGATTTTTACCAGGATGATATGATGATGTGAAATTTTGGACATCGCCCAATCCATCTACAGATTACACCAGGCTGCACATCTGGATGAACTCTGTCAGACACAGGAGTAGTTACAGTACTACAGCACTACAGTGTTACAGCGTTACAGCACTACAGTGCTGCTCTCAGCCTCCTCACAGACTCTGCTTCTGTTATCTGTCATTATGAAGAGCAAAGCCTGTGTCAGACAGAATGATGTACTGGACTATTGTCTACTGTAATTGTGCTGTAATTGTGGGTGAAAGTACATCAGCCACAGAAAGCATCTATTTAACATGTTAAATATCTCCTGTAGAATGGCTATAGGAGCATGCTATACCACACACTGCCTGTAGAGGGCAGGTGTAGATCACCTTTCCGGTGAAGCTGCCATGCAGCTGGGAGGCTTTGTAAGACACCAGTGTCCTTGGTGTGAGGTCATCCTTCAGTGAAAGTACTTAAATTGACTTAATTATTCTGAGAGGCTCCTGTGTGGCATGGATACCTTTGGGTGAGAATTACACGATGTGTCGGGACAGTGTGGAGACGGCTTTGACATCCGGCAGATATTATTAGCCCTGCTCTCGGATGAGTTTTTGTGTAGGTGAAGCTTCAAGGGCTGCGTCAGTCTGCCACAGACACAATGCTGTCAGCTACAGTCTTCCTCAGGGCCCTTTCTGGCTCATTAGCCATGAGCTGAGACAGGTGGCAGAAAGAGCAGAATCCTGCCCCTGCTTCAGCAGAAAGAGCAGAATCCTGCCCCTGCTTCAGCAGAAAGAGCAGAATCCTGCCCCTGCTTCAGCAGAAAGAGCAGAATCCTGCTACTGCTTCAGCAGAAAGAGCAGAATCCTGCCACTGCTTCAGCAGAAAGAGCAGAATCCTGCCACTGCTGAAGCAGAAAGAGCAGAATCCTGCCTCTGCTGAAGCAGAAAGAGCAGAATCCTGCCCCTGCTTCAGCAGAAAGAGCAGAATCCTGCCCCTGCTTCAGCAGAAAGAGCAGAATCCTGTCCCTGCTTCAGCAGAAAGAGCAGAAAGAGCAGAATCCTGTCCCTGCTTCAGCAGAAAGAGCAGAATCCTGCCCCTGCTTCAGGAGAAAGAGCAGAATCCTGTCCCTGCTTCAGCAGAAAGAGCAGAATCCTGTCCCTGCTTCAGCAGAAAGAGCAGAAAGAGCAGAATCCTGTCCCTGCTTCAGCAGAAAGAGCAGAATCCTGCCCCTGCTTCAGGAGAAAGAGCAGAATCCTGCCCCTGCTTCAGCAGAAAGAGCAGAATCCTGTCCCTGCTTCAGCAGAAAGAGCAGAATCCTGTCCCTGCTTCAGCAGAAAGAGCAGAATCCTGCCCCTGCTTCAGCAGAAAGAGCAGAATCCTGCCCCTGCTTCAGCAGAAAGAGCAGAATCCTGTCCCTGCTTCAGCAGAAAGAGCAGAAAGAGCAGAATCCTGCCCCTGCTTCAGCAGAAAGAGCAGAATCCTGCTACTGCTTCAGCAGAAAGAGCAGAATCCTGCCCCTGCTTCAGCAGAAAGAGCAGAATCCTGTCCCTGCTTCAGCAGAAAGAGCAGAAAGAGCAGAATCCTGTCCCTGCTTCAGCAGAAAGAGCAGAATCCTGCCCCTGCTTCAGGAGAAAGAGCAGAATCCTGCCCCTGCTTCAGCAGAAAGAGCAGAATCCTGCCCCTGCTTCAGCAGAAAGAGCAGAATCCTGTCCCTGCTTCAGCAGAAAGAGCAGAATCCTGCCCCTGCTTCAGGAGAAAGAGCAGAATCCTGTCCCTGCTTCAGCAGAAAGAGCAGAATCCTGTCCCTGCTGAAGCAGAAAGAGCAGAATCCTGCCCCTGCTTCAGCAGAAAGAGCAGCAGAGAGGCCAGTGGAGGTGACCAGGCTGTGAGGTATGGCAGTTTGGCCTGCATATTCCTCAGCTCTAGGCTCTGTTTCAGCAGTTTGTCACCTGATTGCATTTTCAATTCATTCTGCAGCAGTTGTGTTCTGTCCTGAGAACAGCCCTCATGCCCTTTTCAGCAGCTGCTGAGCTACAGACGGGTGGAGGACGGCAGCAGCAGTGTGGCATAGTGATGAGGAGCAGGGCTCGAAACCAAAAGGTTGCTGGTTCAATTCCCCACTGCTGCTGTAACCTTGGGAAAAGATCTCAAACCACAATTGCCAGTAAATATCCAGCTGCATAAATGGACAAAATTGTAATGTATGTAAGTCACTGTGGATAAGAACATGTGTTAAATGACTCTGGTAAATGTACTGTAATGTCATGGGGAGAGTAGGGCTGCAGGATTCCAGCTACAGGCATTTGAGCGAACAGATCATGAGAGAATAAACATCAGCAGTGTAATCAGATGAGGGGAGAGTCAGCATTGCTGAGGCCTTGAGAATCTTACCTGCTCCTCTTTGATGTCCCGGCAGGAGGCAACATCCAGTCTGAGCTGCAGCCAGCAGAGATCAGGTGCAGGGAAAATTATTCAGAAGAAGCCGATGTCTGGAAGGGATTCAAAGAGCAGCTATGGCTGGGTTTGCAGCTGCACTTTGGAGTAGCTTACACTGTATTTGGTAATGCTGTGGCTGCACATGACCTTGGTACTAATATTAAACTAATATGGTCTTACTCAACATTAGCAAATAAAAAAGATATATAACTGCTCATGTGTACACTGACAGGCGTCAATCTTCACATTAAGGGGTAAATATGAAAGTAATGCTGAGAGCAGTCTGTGTGGAGCTGCTTATTTAAAATATCTGTACAAAAAAACAATTGAGTGGCGCTAAATTTGAAATGTATATGTAGTATACAGTATGTCATGTATGACCTCACCTACCTCAAAGCCAGGCTTTTACAGAGCTCTCCTCTGCCTCTTCAGGATCACTCTCTAGTTGTGTTCAATGTGTGTCCAAGATGGCTGCTGTTGAGTTGTGTTGGCACTGCGCTGTGTCAGTGTTGAGTTGGCACTGCGCTGTGTCAGTGTTGAGTTGAGTTGGCACTGCGCTGTGTCAGTGTTGAGTTGTGTTGGCACTGCGCTGTGTCAGTGTTGAGTTGTGTTGGCACTGCGCTGTGTCAGTGTTGAGTTGGCACTGCGCTGTGTCAGTGTTGAGTTGGCACTGCGCTGTGTCAGTGTTGAGTTGTGTTGGCACTGCGCTGTGTCAGTGTTGAGTTGTGAGGCTGAGCCACTCCTTTCCCATCCCTCATTAAAGCCGGCCATTTTGTGAGCGACGTCACAGGCAGCGCTGGTCTGAACTCCCACGCTGCACAGCAGATCATGTGACCGGGCACACCTGCTGTTTTTCTACCCCCTGTCAGCAGTGCAGGGCGCGCGGAGAGAAGGCACTGTGAGCAAATATCCCATCCTGACACCATCAGTATGAGTATGGCCAGTGATCATGTGACATGAGGCTCCCACAGGCCCCAGTTCAGTAGAACCTGCTTGTCAACGTACCTGTTGACCTTGCTTCTATGTCTTGTTTTACCATTGGAGGAAGTGTAGAGACCTCTCTGTGTCCTCCGCTGCCATTGGAGAGAATGGAACAGCCCAGTGTGGAACGTAATCTCCTCTCACTGAGTGCCAACCCCCTCCTTCCTCATCTCTCCCTGAGGCATCCAGCAATTAAACCTGGGAAAAGAAAGCGGGTAATTGATCGTCTGGCTCACCGCATTCACCTGTCAATGATGTAACTGAGGCGCGGAGGACAGCGAGGGGTACAGTGTCGCGCCTCGCCTCGTCTCTGCGGGACACGCCTACCGCACGGCATGGCGCTGCTGAGCGCCCCACTGCATGCTGGGAAAATGAAGCCCAATGAAATGAATGTCGCTGGAGTTCAGCTGCGTGTGAAACGAGCGGAGCTTCCACAGGCGACTTACGCTGCGCTTTTCTGTAATTAAAATCCTGTCTTCTGTTTTTTCTCCTGTCGCACTGGGCCTTGGACTTGAGGTTTTCTGAATAAGGAGGCTGTTATCCTTTCCGCAGTTGGGGGGCAAGTTGTGCAATACAAACGGAACAATGTGGTGATCAATAAGCACTGAGGCAGCTCCACGCCCACACACGCACGGGGGCGGGCGGCTGCAGCGTCGGGCGTTCTTTCGGGTGGAAGCGGAGGTGTGAAAGGGCTGAAGGCAAGCGATGTCATTAGGGAAGCGGTTGAACAATGCGACGGAGATGAACTACGGGAAGGTTTTCTACAGATTCTATAAGCTGTTTTGTCTGGTGCTGACCCTTGTTCAGACATTAGTAGGCATGAGACGGCATCATTTTTGGAACCATATTCCCCCGAGAAATAATGCTGTTAAGAAAACAAAACACACATGATTGAACAAATTTTCTTTTCTTCCCTTTCTTCAGCCATCAAACCCATACGTCTTCATCCTGGGATCAATTAGCTCTTAGTGATGTGGAATGGATCAATATTGATGACTGCCAATTCGCAGTGATATTTAAACGATGATCGAAGATGCCATTTACCTGTGGTATATCGGAGAATATTGTCATAGTCGGAACCCAAACTGACCAGAGGAGTAATGGATTGGAACTAATCGTTTTATTTAGTGCTTTGTCATAGCGCTGCTGGGGATTAATGGACATAATGACTAAGAAAGTGAAATTCCACTGATATGATATTTTTTGGTAAAAATGTAAATTCCATTATTTTCGTCCCGTGGTAATTTGATTTCGAGGTATGTTCTCGAGACCACAAAACTTTTTTTTTTTTGATTTGGTGAAATTTGAACTTACAATAGTTTGTCTCATGCCTAGACAATAGCTACAAATAATAACTAGAGAGCTGTTGGAGCTGTAAGAGATGTGGCAGGGACGGAGTGCAAAGAGCACGAGGAGGTGTGCTTTGTATTCGTGCTTTAAAAAGGTGTGTGTGTGTGTGTGTGAGAGAGAGAGAGAGAGAGAGAGAGAGAGAGAGAGAGCGAGCGAGCGTATGTGTCTGAATTACAAATGAGGCAGCCCTCTCTGGCCCTTGCCAAAACTGCCGCTATTCGTTTGAAACAGCTGTTCACCCGCGACAGTGGGCCAGCACAGTTCCATTCTGTACACGAATATATACATTCTCCATAAATCGGAAAAATCAATAACAATTCAATCAAACGGATGTTTTTAGCATACAAATTTAATATTCGAGTCTAACAACCACCTGGGCCAATCTATCATGTATCTAAACGGTTGTGCTTATTTTGACCTGCCTTTCGAGGTCAGACTTCTATTTGAAATGTTTAATTTTAGTATTCTGGTTATTGTGGGAATGGCAGTAATGGATTGCGTGGCTTGATTGTATTGCTCATTGATGTGTGCTTCGCGCCTGGACTGAGGGTGAGTGACGCAATTATCTGAAATATTTACATATACAGTTTGCATGGACATATGTTTCCAAACACGTGTTCACCTGAAATAGCTGCAGGAGAATAACGCCACTGTGAAGCACCGGCAGCCCCTCGCTTCCACTGCTCCTTCAAAACGTTCCCTAATAAATACCAGACCATGCTATTGTGGGTAAAGAAAATCTTTGGTATTCGACTACGGTACATTCTCCCCCCCCCTCCCCCCCCCCTCTCTCTCTCTCTCTCTCTCTCTCTCTCTCTGTCTGTGTGTGTGTGTGTCACACCAGATTCAGTGTCCCGACCCCCTGTGTGTGATGTAGACAAATGACACAAAGGCGGAAGTTGGAAAAAGCCTTCGAATATCACACCAGAGGGCTGTTTTAAAAGCTTTCTTATACTTTCTGCGCTTGAGATTTTTTCTTTGTCCAGCTTTGTCCCTTTGATTCGTCATCGCTGACGCTCCCCTCATGAATCATTGCTGTTTACAATGTGACCGGTTTGATTTAGAAATACTAACGCTTCCACATCCCATTATAGTGAAGAGTATTGAAAATTTTAAGATTCTGTTGAACGAGCATTCATAATCACAGTGAAAACTGAATAGACAGATAACATTGAAAAATGTATTGCATTACTGGCATTTAGCAGACTTTTCGAGAGCGACTTGCATCAGTTATAGTTTTTTTTTACAATGTTATCCATTTATACAGCTGGATATTTACTGAAGAAACTGTGGGTTAAATACCTTGCCCAAGGGTACACGCGTCACAACTCTCTACATTGGCTACCTGTTATAGTGCGGATAAAACTGGGCAGTAGCAGGAGCAGGACTCGTAACCGAAAGGTTCGATTCCCCGCTGGGGCACTGCTGCTGTACCCTTGGGCAAGGTACTTAACCCACAATTGCCTCGGTAATTATCCAGCTGTATAAATGGATGACATAGGTAAAAACTTGTGATTGATGTAAGTCGTTCTTGATAAGAGCGTCTGCTAAATGCCAATAATGTAATATAATGAAATAATGTAAAAGTCAAATTTCTAACCCACCGAGCAGTAACAAAAACTACCCCCTTCATCCTTACAATGTATTACAACACCTTAAACTCCTGTTACTCCGTTTCACTGCCTGTGGTCACCTAGTATTCCCTGGAAGGGTCACGCTCCTGGAGGTTCACGTCCCCTCTTTACGCCTGCCACTGACCGGTGAAGCGAGCTGCCCACTGCGGTCGGAAGAGCGGGATCGCCGTCCATTTCCCGCACAGACTAGCCTGTTTCCCGGCTCTTCAGACTCTGACCACCCCCTCTCCTAACACGATGGTAAACGCTAGCAGTAAAACGGACGGCGATTTAAGTGTGTAACATAAAGCTTAGTAGCGCTACAGGCTTTCGCAGTGCTAAACTCAGCGGTACACTCGTTGCGGCGATATAAACCCAGTGGCTGCACATTGGTGGTTATAGTTTAAGGATGTGCGCTCACTCCCTTTGAGGCTGTTTCCCACAATGACACTTTGTTCCAGTACAGCACTAATGATTCAGTATCTGACTGGCTACTTTCCCAAATCGAGTGAATGCAGGATTTACTCAGACATTACACAAAATATCGTTATTTCGGATTTCGTGAAATCAGATATGTTTCTGGCCCTGAGAACATTCCTCGAAATCAAATGACCATAACCATGACATAGATTAAAGCTGACATTTTCCCCAAACTACCACGCTAGTGCAATTTTATCTTCTTTCACTCATTTTGTCCGTCAATCCTCAGCAGCGCTATGACAAAAACTACTAAACAAATAAATCCAATCCATTGTTCCCATCGGTCCATTTGCGTTGCGTACAGCACTCAAAACCATGGTGCATCATGGATAACTGCATGGCTAGGGGTTTGGTATCTGAAGAAAGTGCAGACAAAGCGAAGAAACCCGATTAATCATGTTACAGTTTTTATCTTATTACCCTCCGTATTTGTTGGAGGAATATCGTTTCAAAATAATTTTGTCATGGACGTCTTTTCGCGAAAGATCTCAATGTATGGTCTCATGCTTATTTGTTTGTAACTTTGTATAAGATCGATTACCAAATGAATGAATGTAAAAATAAGTATTCGCTCACAGTATTAACAGCTCGGTATTGACATCTATCTTATAGGCTACATGCATAGTTTCTTATAGGACACATACAAATCTGAGGCATTTTCTCATGCTGGGATGTCGCTCGCCGTGTTCGCTGTAGGGTTTGGATGGCGCTGATATTCAGGCGGGGACGCGGAGCGAGCGCGACCATCTCATTCCAGCGCAGCGGCCTGCAGCCAAAGGCGCGCCCGACAGGGGGCGCCCTCCCCACGGTCGCTCATTACATCTGCTTTGAGTCCGCTGATGATCCCCCAGTCCGAGCAAAGGGCATTGAAATCACTGCTTTCCACCGGCCTCCCGGGCGCGCTCTGTCCGTCATTAGAGGCGAGAACGCGGCAGAGGGATGTGCGGCGCTTTCAGCGGGCGGACCGGCTGCTGCTCTGGAACCTGACACTGATCATGCACAGACATAGCAGGGGCGACACGGAATCATTACCGTGCTTTTGATCACATCCCTCACCACACACAATGCTGGACATACCATGGAGTGTTTAAGGCAGGTCTGCTGACGGCTCCCCTTGCAATAGCACTGACGCATGTAATGACTGTTAAAACATCCAGCTCTCTGCGTCCCTCACACTCACTCTGCCTTTAAGGGCTTTTATCTGCTGCTCTCCTTCACCTCTCTGAGGATGCATGGAGTTCTCTTTACTCTTCATTACGACAGCAGATATTGTGCAGTAGTTTATTTGTAATGTATAATAATTGTAATGTATATTAATGATTTGGTGGAATTTTGTTTTCAGGTGTAATATGTTTCATGTTCACAAGTTAATTTGTCAAAAAGATGTTTTTTCTGTAAATTATATTGTATTTATAGGTAATTATGTCATGTTTTATATATTTTTATTGCAGGAAAGGGCATTTACTGCTACACAACAACAATCAAGCAGGTGGCTGTTTGAAGGTCATGTGATTTAATCTTCCTGAAACCCTCAGCAGTGCAGGAATGCCAATGTGAGCAATATCAGCACACAAAGCAATAAAGCAAAGGCAGCCTGTGGGGAAACACCTTCGCCTTAATCTGCCTGTTTCCTGTATCTGCCTGTTTCCTGTATCCGCCTTAATCTGCCTGTTTCCTGTATCTGCCTGTTTCCTGTATCTGTTTTAATCTGCCTGTTTCCTGTATCTGTCTTAATCTGCCTGTTTCCTGTATTCGTCTTAATCTGCCTGTTTCCTGTATCCGTCTTAATCTGCCTGTTTCCTGTATCTGCCTTAATCTGCCTGTTTCCTGTATCCGTCTTAATCTGCCTGTTTCCTGTATCTGCCTTAATCTGCCTGTTCCCTGTATTTGCCTTAATCTGCCTGTTTCCTGTATCCATCTTAATCTGCCTGTTCCCTGTATCTGCCTTAATCTGCCTGTTTCCTGTATCTGCCTTAATCTGCCTCTGTTTCCTGTATCTGCTTTAATCTGCCTCTGTTTCCTGTATCTGCCTGTTATTTGAAAGAAGCAGACAGTGGTCTAGAATCAGTGACTAGGAGTAGAATTCATTTTTTTTTCTTAACTTCAAAAATGATCAAAAACTCAGTTTTCTTTAACAGTGTTTGAATAACAGTTTGAATTAGGTCAGGTCCATGTGTCTCACCCGCCTCAGAATTCAAGATATCTATGTGGGACTGCTAAATCTGAAAAATAATAATGAATAAAAATTTAATAATGAAGATGATGGCTGAAGAAAGATGATGTGATTTAGCAGCTATGTAAAGCTCTGTGAAGTTATGACATTGCAGTTATGTCTTATAAAAACTCTCCAAATGTGAATAATTTCTCTCTAAGATACATGATTTATATGATACATGATACATGACACATGATATACATATGGATAGAGCGGGAGAGAGTGAGAGAGGGAAATTAGGGGGAGTTTATTAGTCTGAGCAGCGGTACCTCCACCACGCACACAGCTTTGCTCCACCTAAATAGATAATTGTTTCAAGCTGTGTCACATATCATTTGTAGCTTGACACCAGAGCTGAGAAAATAACACGGAAGCTCTTGATTTGCTGCTTCAGAACACAATTCCCTCTCGACGCTTGCAGCTGGGGGTGTGCCAGAGCTATTAGCCAGCTGTCTGTCTGCTGCAAGACAGGAATCCATACAGGAATCCATACAGAACCGCGCTGCTCAGAGCCAGGTGGGGTGTGCAGTCTGATCGGTTCTGATGAATATTTACGAGCCTGGCCCTGCCAAGGCCCCGGCAAGGCCGTGTTTGGCAGCAGGGTTGCTCAGTCTGCTTCCACTGAAGCTGTGAATCACCTTCCTGGACACTCAGGTGACAGGTGAGGCATGGCGTTACAGTCCCTGCAGGTGGGTGGCAAACGGCCGTAATCTGCTCAGACTCCCATCAGCCCCCATCCTCTGGAGCACAGGGTTGCCAGTGCTGGCTTTGTTTCCCCACAGTAATTCTCTCTCCAGTGCAAACGGGGAATCTGGCCGGGCAGCAGAGAAGGTCCCTCTCCACCAGTCCATGGCATGAGCATGGCTTAGCTGGCAGAGTACTGAGGGCTAACACAGACCTCAGTACTGACAGTCACTCCCTGGTTCTGGCTGCTCCGTATGTCAAAACAGACTTCATAGGATTCATACAATGTGTTGCTTATGTTATAGTCACAGGATGAGGAGAAGGAAAATTAAATGGTAGCCAACAGGTTGTGTTTTGCCAATGAAAATTATAAAATGACATGTGAATTCAATCAAACTGTGCATGCAGACCATATAAATAGCTATGTGGTTTGGTAAATCTGCTCACTTTTAACATGTTAACTGCAGCAAAAATGCAGCATAAGCTCCAGTGAAAAGAGATCAATAGAGTATTGATTAATAGAATATTGATCAACAGCACTCTCTGATGATGGAAGCACAGGAAACCACTTTGAGAAAAATCCATTCCTCCAATTCTCCCACATTCTTTCAGAACCCGATTTTTCTCAAGGGCAAAGATTTCCTTACTAGAAAGTAGCAGTTCATATAATTAGTACATTTTATGTAACAGGTAAAGTCTAAAGACATATAGCAACCAAATGCTTACGTGGTCATTTCTTTTATTCATTTGAGGATGATATATTTTGCAGTTTGAGATAGAGTTTGAGTCTTCAGAAATCTGCTCAGTGGTGAGTACATGTTGTGTAAAGTAACCCAATGTGGCTGAAGAATCACAGCATGCATCAAATCAGCATGCTGAAAAGCCTTAGCAGCTCACAGACTGGGTTTAAAACAAAGGTCATTTCTTGAATTTCACGTTTTTGCCACTTTTGCCAGTATTAAACTTGAATGTAAAACTTTTTTGTCAGTGAATACTATGAGTCCTTACTGTAGCTGCACTGACAGGTGGGGGTTCTGGGAGCCTCTGATTTCATTCTGTTTTATCTGTGTGATCAGATGAGTCAGTGTCATCCTGTTGGCCTGCTGCTTCCTCCCTCAGACTGACGGCGTGTGCAGGGCAGAGACAGCCAAAGCTCCACCTTCCATCTGCAGGCTTTCTGATGTCACCGATCCATGCAATCCAACAATGGATCTGTGCTGTGAAAACCTGCACAGCTTGTCCAATAGTGATAATTGATTGGCTGCACAAAGCGACCCCCTGTACAGCTGGGAATGCTGGGTCCTGAGCTCCCGTGTGTGCAGGCTGGGAGGGCCCTGGGTCCTGAGCTCCCGTGTGTCAGTGGCTGGAGGGCCCTGGGTCCTGAGCTCCCGTGCGTCAGTGGCTGCTGTGTGTGTGCGGGCTGGAGGGCCTGCCTCTCTCTCTGGCTGTTTGCAGATGCAGCGGCGTGTTCGGAGAGCTCATCCTCCACACAGTGCACTTTCTAATAAGGCTGCATACCTTTCCCAGCACGCTGTTCCTGTGCCAGCAGCTTCAATCCTATTGATGTATCAGTGTCCCTGCCCTCTGCCCCCGGGAGGCGGATGCCACTCCGGGGCTCCATGGCTGGCTGGTCTGGCTCTGACTCATCGCTCAGCGCTTTATGTGCCAGCAGACACATGTCTCCTGCTGACGGCTTCAGCTAAGCAGTGATGCCAGCCTCCTTCCTGCACAAAAGCAGGTGGAGGAGGTGCTGGTGGGCCAGCAGGGGGCAGTCTTCCATCTGGACCAAGCAGCAGATCAGTGCCCCAGTGCAGCAGCAGGGGGCTGTGCTGGAGGAGATGCTGTCTTACGCCTCACGCTTGCAGTTAAGACATGAAAACCCTCTTATGGCTCCCTAAAAAGCAATGGTACACATTTGGAAGGTTTTGAAAATTGTGTAAACTAAACCACCCCAGATCATCGAAGTATCAAAAACAGTAGTGAAAACATGTTAAAATTTTTACTGTAGATGAGTAAAGGGAAGAGTTTTTGAAATGTTGATTTTCATGAACACGAACATTCTGCATAAGTATGGCCATTTTATAACCCCCAGTGTAAACAGATGAATAAATCCCCCCTCTCCATCTCCGCTGCTGCGTAGTGCACGTTCAGGTGCAAAATATCTGCCATATTTTCAGATCCTTGAAAGGCGCTATATAAATGAAATCCATTATTATTGTTATGACTCAGAAAGCTGCTTGACCGTGAACCAGGTTAGATGGGTCACCTCCTTTAACCCATCCCTGGCTGCCTTTCTCTCTGGCTCTTGATGATGTCCCTGACGCAGTCCACCCCCAGACCCCCAGGTTCCAACCTGTGCACAGGTGAAAGGTGTGGTCAGCAGGCGTCATGTGACGCTTCAAACTCTCATATGACAGCTGTCACTCCTCTCTGAAAAGATTCTCCCTCAGATCAGTTTCAGTCTGATGAAAGTTCCATATCAATAACATGCAGTATTATTGTTGTTGTAGTTGTTGTTAGCTGTTACCCTGCTTCAGGTCTCCTTTTGCCCTCTATAGAACTCAAAGGGAGGATTGATTTTCTGTTATAATATTGGTTATCATGACCTGTCATATGTTTTTATCTATTGTAAAATAAATATAAAAAGTAATTTTGGTGGAAGAATGGACATCTGTAAAATAAAGATTAATGGAAAATAAATAAGTAAAATGCATTGCCTTAATCTCGAGCAGTGACCATGCTGATTGCACTCTCTTCTGCTAACTCATCCTTGCCTGGATGCTGAGGGATTTCGGTAGAAACAGCATTTTTCCTGTGGAACTCCACCAAACCCCAGGGGGACACTAGTCTCTAACACCATGCCGATAAAGCAGGTCATCTCTTTATTCAGGTCATTTAAACCTGCATATTATGCTCTATTAGTTTGCTTTGCTTAAAGGGCACACACTGTTTCCCTGGAACATCACCAGCAGTGTAACTTACAGCTGCAGTTTAACATGCCCAGATAATTCAAACCCAGCTCTTTAACCCCGCTGGGCATTTTAATATTAACAGGTCCCCTACAGGAACGCATTGATGGAATGCATCTCCTCTCAAACCTCATGCATTATATCTGGGACCTGCTGTAGCACAGGGGTATAAATCTGTCTGCTCTGCTGTGCAGAGGTGTGTGGAGAGGGAGAGGGTGTCTGTGCTGGAGAAACGAGATCTGAACAGACTGAGGGTTCCTGCGGGCTGTGGAGCTTCCTCTCCCCCATCACCGTCAGGCCTGACAGCTTTTATTTGAATTATGGACATATATGGCAATAATTAAAGTCACCTGTTGAAAAATTTAACCCCTGAGAGAACATGGAGCCTACAGCAACTTTCACTGTTATTGCATTTTTGTTTCCTCAAAGTACTGTGCTCCCAGTGCTCCATCCAGGGTCAGTTGCTCTAAGCATAATCCTCATGTCAAACACTGTGACACAAAAGGAGGAAACTGACCTGGAGTCAGTATGCGTGTATATACTGCTGCACAGAGCAAGCCTAAAGCAGGTATCTAATGAAAAGGGGATACATGCTGTTCCTCTGTTTCTGTGGCTGCCTTTCTTCCCCAGGATTCTGCCTGCTGCTGGAGGCGTATCATCCAGACTGCGTCAGTCAGACTGTGTCACTCAGACTGTGTCACCCAGACTGCGTCACCCAGAGTATGTCACTCAGACTGCATCGCTCAGACTGCGTCACTCAGACTGCGTCACCCAGACTGTGTCACTCAGAGCGTGTCACTCAGAGTGTCACTTGGACCTGCAGCGTGCTCAGTCCTCAGTCCTCAGTCCTCAGTGGATGAGAGCAGGTCTCTGTGTGGGGTAGAAGTCAGAGAGTCGTGCATCTGCTGCTCCATCATCCAGCAGTACAGAGCAACTCTCTGCTGCCAAATGCCAAAACATCAATAGCAGCTGAGAGGCCTGCGGTCTCCCGAGGCTCCGCCTGTGTGGGGGTAACACAGGGGGCTCCTGAGGCAGCTGTACCCCCCCCCCCCCCCCCCCCCCACCCTGCCTCTCCAGCCTGCAGGAGCGGCTGCTGTTTGGCTGCTCTCACGGTGCAGCTGAGATCATGAGTCTTACTGTAACAGCAACAGGAAGAGCAGTGATCTGAGGTTGAGCTGACATCAGCACGTGCTGTCTGACTGTACACACACACTCTTCTAACAGAAATACACTCTGACTGTACCACACAGCTGCACACACACTCTTCTAACAGAAATACACTCTGACTGTACCACACAAGATGTGACTGCACTATGCGGAGAGACGAGCTCTCTCTCTTCCTGTAAATAAGAGTTCATGACCTCAAACACACAATGCGCACATGCATGATTCTGATATTATATGAAATAATAAACAAGACATTAAGAAAAACTTGTCAAATTTTTATTCAAACATATTTAGTTTCTGCAGAAAAACATTTTAATCAGAGCTTTCATTTACAGTGCACATCAGAGTCATCTGCTGATAAAGAAACCTAGTTTATTTCCATGGTGATTAATTAAGCTACCAGTAACATTTGCAAAAGATTTTGAGCTTAGTGTATGAAGCATCCCAGTGGTACACAGGCTTTTATAAAACTAAGTACAAATGGCCTTGAAACTCTAACTTTTCAAAAATGTCATATTCATTTAATATTCTTGTAATAAATGTGTTTCATTTCATGCAGGTCAGATAATCCCTACATTAGAGCAGTATTTTGTGTCTTTTCTCCGCAGTGATTTCAGTGCAGCTGTAAGTACCTGTAACTTCTATACTTTAGCTCCAAGAAGGATATGCTTAATATTATTTAAATATTAATATTAAATATTAAACATAATTTGTGTTTTGCCATATTTTATTATTTATTTACAACTTGGAGGAATAAAGAAAAGAAGAAAAGATTCTGTATATAAAATATGTCCAAAACACACATTTTAAAAGAAAGCAAACATAAAAACACAAATATTTATTAGAAACTACATTATTAGCTGGTTGAGAAATGTACATTGCTGATTTCTCCATAATCTGCAAGTGCTCCATCATATGATATCATAAATACGCATGTGCATACGTCTGAAGTTCAAAGCTGTTATTTAAAGGAAGAAGAAAATGGGTACAAATTGCAGGGAATGTTGGAGGCAGAGCTTTTTGCCATGAAGAGTCCACTCACCGCACTCTATGATAAGCGGTCTCTTCTCTTCAGGTCTACCATTCCTACCCTCCCTGGACTTCATTTGCTTCCCACAAAACAAGATTTTTGAATGTAAGATCATCCGTTGCAACAACACTGTGTTAGCATTACCCCCTTCTGAATGAACAGAATCAAATACACCCAGCTGCCCACTGCCAAGCCGAGTAAGAACCAATCCTGAAACAGGCCAGGGGCAGGGTTAGATGTTTGAGAGACGTTAGTTAGATGTTTGAATGATGTTAGATGTCTAATAGTTAGTTAGCTAAATTAATTTTCTTTTCAATCCCACATTGGTTGCATGTGCATCCTGTAGCTAATGTTAGTAAGACAGCTACATGTATTTTGACCCGATTCTCTATGTTTCTCGCAAACACAGAACTGGAAACTTCCAATCTCTTTTCAGACATAAAATTTACAAGTATCTCTCATACTAAAGACAAAAGCCTGGTATTTTTCCTCTTATCAAATCATTTTATTTGCCTGAGCTACCTGGTAGCTAGCAGAGCTTAGTGAGAGATTGTTAGAACCTCAGTGACATCACTGGCACATCAGCCCTCAGCTGGCATCAGAGTTCTGCATTCGAAATTGGAAAAGGATATGATGGCTCACATAAGATAAGATGACATTGGATTTAAAATAACAAAATCAGATCTGCTTCTATAATACCAATTTATGAAAACTCTTATCTCAATATTATGAGATAGGATATAATCTGGAGACAGGGCTTTCTTCCGTAATACAGTCTCTAATTCTGTACTCGGCCTATGCAGAAGGAGACGTCTCCATGACGTCAGGAGTTTCCACTGATCATCCGGCCTGCAGATGATCTCACACACCCTCCACACCAAACACAGACACATCCTGGGAGTGATACACTGCAGTGCCATAACAACCACCGCTGGAGCAGGGAGGGAATGTGGGAGTCATGGCAGATGAATGAAAAAGGAGAAATTCTGGCTGATTGTTCATAATTTCAGGCATAAATCAACACAAATTTCTCCAAACAAGTGAAAGTAAACCCAGAACCCATGAGTATCTGAGAGAAGCTCAGGACAGACCACAGCAAACCCCAGGTTATAGGTTTTCCATTTATACAGATGGATATTTACTGAAGGCAATTGTGGGTTAAGTACCTTGCCCAAGGGTACAGTAGCTGTGCCCCAGCGGGGAATCAAACCAGCAACCTTTTGGTTACAAGCCCTGCTCTTTGCCCGCTATGCCACACTGCCACCTACATTCTGAATTACTGAAACAGACTAAGATGTCCTGGACATCACCATATGAAAAGATTCAGATTCAGTGAGGGACAAAAAAGGGACCCTCACAACATTGTGAGAGCCACACATTCACAGCAACATCCTTATCTCTGCTGAAATGTTATCAGTGACTGGGGCAGCGCTGTGGTCCTCCTTCAGCAGCAGCACTCCAGTGGTTCTTGCAGTTCAGAAGTCAGGTTTGTGATAATGCATGAGACCAGCAGTGATAAAGAAAGGACAGAGCCTTGTGCAGACTGTCTATTGGTCTGATGAGGTGTGTCATACTGACCAATGAGAGGCAGCAAAGCTGAGGCCAGTGTGTTTGTTGCATTCGAGAATGGACTCTGAAACCATCAGCCAAGAAGGAACTGCCTGCGAGCCCTACAGATGCCATTCACATCGACACACAGAAAACACGGGCAATACTGCTGCTGATCGGCCTGTTACAGCGGAGCAGCTAGCGGGCAGTTACTGACAGCACAGCCATCGCTGGGCGGTGACATCACTGACATCGGTGCCTGATCACCCCAACTGGCCTGATGAGGTGTGGCTTACTGACCAATGAGAGGCAGCAAAGCTGAAGCCAATTACCACTGAGGTCCTATGCAGAAAATGGAGATGGATAGCCACACCCACATGTAACCAAGCCACACCTTCACAAAGTCAGGCCACACCCCTGGACATAGAGGGAGTCATGGCACAATCAAAACAAGAATAATCTGCATACATTTTAAATCAAAATATAACATTTAACATAACAACAAAGGAAGGTGGACTGTTGGACAGTTAACCTGTTTACCAGTTAACCTATTTATATATAAGATTTGCTTCTGAAAAGGGCACATGCAGGATTTAGCAATAGCTAGCTGCCATGTATCATCTGCTGCCATGTTTCATTAGTAAGTTACAGGTAACAGCCACGCTTGTCTTGGGTTGGCTGGCATAGTTCTTTGATCTCAATGAGAAAGAGGTAAAAGAGAGCTGCAAACAGAAACGAATCAGCGCTGGCGGGGAATTGGCAATTAGCCCCACCCTCCCGCGAGGGTTCCGCGCAGATTCGCTCGGATTTGCGGCGGAAGAATCGTTGAGTCGCAGAGCGGCTCCGCGGCCGGCTGTGCAATCAGCAGCCGAGAGGAGCCCATTAGCGCGCACCTTCAACACTTTTCTTTAATGGGAGAGAGAAATTATGTTTATTCATACTATCAAAGCGAGCATCATCCTGCGGGTATTTCGGAGGGAAATACATTTACTTTAATGGAGAATGTTCCACAAATGCATGTTATCTTATTTGCGTTGCAGCCCACAATTGATTGGCTCACAATATAACCGGTAATTATGTTGTTTAACGTGTTATCGATTGATTGAAGGCACCTCATGTAATTACGTACAGCAAAGCACCATAAACACGCAATCTCATTTTATTTACTAGGTGTTGTAATATAGCCTCTGGTACGACGTTTTCTTAAAAATATATTTATTCTGAATCATACGTGATAATTAATTTATATATTGCACATAACGAACCCATCAAAATGGGAAAGATAACGCTGTACCGTGTTTACTTAGTGAATTTGGTTCATAAAGTATAGGTATACTGAAATTGTTACCCTGTGAAGAAAAACGTGATTGCGCTTGGCGTAAGTTTGGCATATTGAGAAACGCGCGGTGTGTGACGGCCGGGGCTTCGAGCCTGCAGCTCTACAGAAACAGAGAGAGAGAGAGAGAGAGAGAGAGAGAGAGACAGGCTTCAGACGAGCTTCAGCTCTGCCTCTCATCGTTTCTGCTCGCAGTATTGCCTTGCCGTTTTCTCTGCACAACTTGAATTATGTTTGTACTAGCCCAGTAACCGGAATGGTCGCTTTCAGAATGAGTGTTTTCCTCGACGATTCCACGATTTATAAAGACATTTGATGGCACGACGTTCTCCTTCAGCCTCCCTGAAGCTGTGCTGAGCATTTTCAACTACAGCCCAGCTGGACCCGGGAGTACGGAGCTCTTTCACAGATGTACGTGTTTTCTGGCCAGTTTCACGTTTACGCGAAGAAGGGGAAAGAAAGCAACAAAGACGCAGATGCATAGGCTTGAACAAGGCTGCGCCGCTTAAGTATTCATTGCACCCGGGAGAGGAAGAATTAGAATATTTCCAACTGTTTTGATGCAGATATTTGACGCGAACACTGCTGTATATTTCCCATCGTGCAACAAACGCTACCTTAAACACGGGGCAGGCAGGGACGGGGGGATTCTGCGCTGAAATTAAGGGATATTTTCTATCCTGTTTACGATTTGTTCACACTCTGTATGAGATACTGAAAAAATAACTTGCTGTTGAAGAAAATATAAAACAAAAACCAGCAAGCGGAGACGGACATCACCGGCGAGGGGACCGAGCGGATGCTGAAGCGCTAGGTAAGGTGTCTGCTCTTAGTTGGACTATCGACAACATTCTGATCAAATGTCCCGATTTTTAAATTTCGATCAAAACACCAAAACATATCATCACCTTTTCAATTCCATTGACTTGCCTATTTCTGGGGTCGATTACTTCTCTAAAAATCTAATCATCCGCAGGCAGACGGTCTGAGGCAGTATTGTGAAACTCCCTTTCTCAATTTACACTGAATTTCACCTGCGGAAACCATTTCGCCAGAGTTTTCGGTTGTTTTTAATGCGTAGGCTTTGACTTTATAGTTCAGTGGATGTAAGTGTACACGGTCACACCTCTCCACGCTCCGTGGCCGGTTTCGCAGTTCTTGGCAAATTTGTTTTTGAAGGTGTCACGACATTTCCATCACAATAGAGGCGGCTCAGCTGATTGAAAATAAATGAGTTGTGTACATGAATTAAAAGCGTGCTCGCAGTGTATGTTAACAGCGTCATAAACACCGAGATATTGTGACACGTTACAATCTTATTATAGATATACAGATATATAGCTATACATTCTGTAGTTTGTAGAATGATTAAGCAGTTATTGGGATGAAATTAATTTAAGAATGCATTAATCACCTGTTGTTATTTAAAGAATATGTGCTCTTAGACTGGGTCGTGATTGGAATATCAGAATTCATTTAACTGATCTGAGTTCACCGGACACACATTAAATGGTTTGAGTGCTTCACCTCGAACGGCTGCTCTCTCTCTCTCTCTCTCTCTCTCTCTCTCTCTGACTCACATACACTCTCACTCACTCACAAACACACAACACACGAATTAACAGTTTAATAGGGTGGTGCAAGATCGATTTAAACAAATTGCGAATGGGAGCAGCATTCCCAAACAAGGCTTGGCACAGCAGTGCAACATGTGACGTTTCAGAAACTCATTGAAAACCTTTCTTACTGGAACTGTTCAGCCTAAGGGAATCAAATAAAATAGCAGTATTTAGAAATGTAGGCCTGTATAGTCTGCCCATAGAGGCCAGAGGGCAGAATTGAGTTTTGGAAAGTTCCAGAATTGCTTGTCTGCTCTTCCATGTCAGACATCGGAGCTATGGTGTTTTGTGTTAGGGGTTAGTCCATATCGTTTTCTGTGTCAGGGGTTAATTTGGATGGTGGTCTGTGTGGGGGATTAGTCTGTGGGTAGTACTGGGGGGGAGTGGTTCCCATGGTGTTCTGATTGGGGGTGGGGGTAGACTGTTGTTGGCTTGGAAAATAAATGTTTACTACTATCATTAATGGATTATGTATGTCCTGCCTGCGGTGTGTGTGTGTGTGTGTGTGTGTTGGGGGGGGGTGTCCAAGATAGCTTTTGAGCATTCACGTATGTAGCGAACAATCTCCAATCATTCTGACTCCAGTGTGTGTGTTTGGTTTGGTCTCATGGCAGACACAGGGGAAAACTAGCTTATGACGGTCTCACTGAACTGCTTGTTTATCATATATGAGTGAAACAGAAGAAGAGAAAGAGATGGAGAGATAGCAGGACAGGAATATGGAGGGAAAGAAAGGGAGCGTGTAAGAATGTGTGTGAGAGAGAGAGCGAGCGAATGGGTCTCAAATGCAGATACGTTCTGATGAGATACCTGGGCAGGCTGGCCTGACTTTAGCAGGTTAATTATCACCTGCTTTCTCTGGCAGTGTGAGGGACAGCCTGTGGTCCTTAACGAAGCAGAGGCAGGCGTTCCATTGTGCTGAGAGCCAGTCTGTGTTCATGGAGTTGGCTTCTGGACGGACCCTTTTACTTTCTGCAATTAAATCTATCATTTGTGAAGTTGGTTGCTCAGTTAAAACCTGTTAAATGGAAAAATATTCTCTGTCCTAATTTCACAGCATGTTTTCTGTTTCATTTTAGTCAGGGTAAATATGAAGGGAAAAGTGTAAAAGGTAGGGCTGTTATGATAAGGAAATTTGGGCTGACAGTCAGCGGTCATAATTATACCCATGGTTCATGGGTAAACTGCTTGGGGACGACGACACTAACCCAATAATAACTTAACCCAATATGATGCTATTACATATCCTACCACCAGAGGGAGTGCATACTCTGAGTCATAAGCACTGTTTAGAGTTTGGTGGTTGATGGTCGCTGCTAATGGAAATGAACAAGAATGATCATCGGTTTACAATCCTACTTCCTGCATGCTAGCTACCATATTATGAAGTGGCCCAAAGCAATGACAACATTCAATGATTAATGTTATTGTTGTCTGAATCAATAAATCATTTGTCTAACCATCCAACAATGATTGACAAAATGGTTTCTAATCCATCTGTCAATATCTTTATCCAGCTAGTGAGCCAGCTATATCATTATAATTCCATCCTTATTCTGCAAGCATTTTTCTGACTGTCAGCGTTTAGATTCCGCAACACAGTGTTGGTGATATTGCAATTTCAGTTGAGTGACTATCAGTTGCTGGCCATAGTAGATGAGAAAAAATGTAAGAGAGACACACGCACACCTTCTCCCTATAGTGTATAGTCAGCAAAATGTCCATCTACTGTATTTCAAATTTATGTACAATTACTTGAAAATAAAGACCCCCCCCCCCCCCCAAAGTAATGGCTATTTTATTTTTACCCTGGTCAGTGTTCATGACCAATGGTTAGCGTGCCAGCACTAGTTAGTGGGGGTGATGGGGGTGTTCGGGGGGGGGGTGATGGGGGTGGTGGGGGTGATGGGGGTGTTCGGGGGGTGTGATGGGGGTGGTGTTGGTGATGGTGGTGTTCGGGGGGTGTGATGGGGGTGGTGTTGGTGATGGGGGTGTTCCGGAGGGGGGGGGGGGGGGGGGGGGGGGGGGGGGTTTGTAGTTCAGCTGCTGCCCTCCACATACAGCCCCCACCGCCCATGTGGCTCCATCAGAGACAGGGTTAGGATCCACTCGCTGAGCTACAGACCCAGCTCCTCGTACCCGGGCTTCTGCTTCTGCGGCAGTTCTGACAGGTTCTGTTACTGTGGTCTGTTTGGCTCTTTATTTCCTCCCACCCACCAACAGGAGGTATTTTACACATTTTTATTCAGTCAAACTTTGAATTTATTTCACAGTCTCATACATTTTATAATAAAATGCATATGCAAAATGATAAACCTTTGCATCATTATACATTTTTGCTTGTAAAAATTGTTTGAGAACTGTTTAGATTCTTTCCAGAAAGAACTCTAAGTGGGCTTTAAAATGGAAACTTAATTTGAAACACCTTCATAACCTTTATCTGAGAATATATTTCTCCACCATAGTTCATACAACCAAACCAATCTTCAGTTTAATTTTCCAGTCAGGTTGCAGCTTTTTTAAATTAAGAATGAACCATCTGAAGAAATGTCTTTAAAGAAGTTACAAAAAAAATAACTAGCAAAGGCTGTCAGCTAATTCTTCATTAAAAATGTGAGCATATATTTTTTGTGAGCTGGAAGTTAGGGATTTGAACATAAATCTGAATCCATAGGAGTGTGAGTTTGAGACGGGTGAGGTGGCTGAAAGCAGCTGGTGTGTGATGTGTGATTTTAGTGATGTGATGGAATATAGAGATGAAAATGCATATGACACTGCAGCAAAGTGCAGAGCTTCCCCTCACCAAACGCCCGGTTATACAACATGCTGGTAAGTGTCCTTCGCTTGTGAAAAATCTGACCCAGGAGTCCTAAAACTTTGTTAGAAACTTTCACCTTGAGCATTTCAATGTAACATTGAATATTTCTTCGGTGATGTAAGTAAAAATGTCCTTGCAGCTGTTTTCATTTTCACATGAAAGAAGAAGATTAATAGTAAATGAAAAGCAGGTAAGGTGACTTGGCTGATAGGGAGTGAGTGACAGAACAGCCCGGGGCCTCCGGGCTGCAGGCTGCAGGTGCTGACTGGGCTCCGGAGGAAGATGCAGGAACTCGTCTTCCACCTGATCAATTCATGGGTAAATGGGACACAGAGAGGCAGGGAAGGCTACGCAGCGGGGGTGTGTCACAGTGCAGCCTCTGCAGGCCTGAGCCAACACTAACTCAGGGCCGCTCTTAGGACATCTGCCAATTCTAAAAATATACACAGGACAAACACTTTTGGCAATTTTAGTAAAATTAGATGATTATGTAAAGAAATACAGCATTAATAATAGATTTACTGAAGCAAAAACTTCACCCCCCCCCCCCACACACACAATGTCACAAACTGCATATTCTTTACCAGTATATTTTGAAAGAATATCATACCTTTGTTGTTTAACAGAAGTGCCTTTTGGCATGTTGTCCTTGTTTGAGAGTTTGAGATTTCAGAGATGCGGGCATCGTTAGTCAGTTTTAAATAATCTAATTTGGTCTGTAATCATTACAACATCCTCTTGATTATGCCTTTACCTGCAGTTCAGTTGGCCTCACTATTGCTTTTTTTAAGGATGCAGTGGAGGCGGAGTTTGGCAGATAACAGGTCAAAAGTTGTAGACAGCGTTTGCATTAAAATCAGCAACATTACTCATAGCTAACTAACACTGAGAGACCGGAGACTGCAACATTACACATAGCTAACTAACACTGAGAGACCGGAGACTGCAACATTACACATAGCGAACACTGAGAGACCGGAGACTGCAACATTACGCATAGCTAACACTGAGAGACCGGAGACTGCAACATTATGCATAGCTAACACTGAGAGACCGGAGACTGCAACATTACTCATAGCTAACTAACACCGAGAGACCGGAGACTGCAACATTACTCATAGCTGACTAACACCGAGAGACCGGAGACTGCAACATTACGCATAGATAACTAACACTGAGAGACCTGAGACTGCAACATAGCTAACTAACACTGAGAGACTGGAGACTGCAACATTACTCATAGCTAACTAACACTGAGAGACCGGAGACTGCAACATTACGCATAGCTAACTAACACTGAGAGACCTGAGACTGCAACATAGCTAACTAACACTGAGAGACCTGAGACTGCAACATAGCTAACTAACACTGAGAGACCTGAGACTGCAACATAGCTAACTAACACTGAGAGACCGGAGACTGCTACAGTGGTGGATTCTGCCTTAACCCTAAAGCCAGTCTTCATCAGCAGAGGACTTGTTTCTGGTGGTCTTTCTGCAGGTTTGAAGCCAGTCTTCATCAGCAGAGGACTTGTTTCTGGTGGTCTTTCTGCAGGTTTGAAGCCAGTCTTCATCAGCAGAGGACTTGTTTCTGGTGGTCTTTCTGCAGGTTTGAATGTGGAATGGGACATCTGATGAACACAACGGGGGTGAAATGTCACCATCTTTTGAGGTTGGGATGCGGAAATTAACATCTAAATATATTTCATTGATGTCCTCTGCAGAGCTTTTGTTGTGGTGTGATTACAGGTGACTGTGAAAGTAAAGGACAGGCTTGAGTAAAGGAGGGGTGCAGAGGCTGTGTGTGTGTTTGAAGTGAGCTTCCTCAGAGGAGAGCACCAGCCTGTCAGCCATTTTAAGTCATATTGAATTTTGGAGATGCCTTCAAATACTGTCTCCTGAGGTACCTGCTTTTGGGTGAACATGAAGGATCCACTGATGGGTCCTTCAAACAGAGGGAAATCCCAGAAGGCATTGCAACTCATGCAACATTCTAAAACATTTTTGAAAAAATAGTGGCTGAGTTGATGTGCAAGAGAGAGAGACAGAGTGGGTGTGATGATTTATTTTTAAATGTGAAATGCAGTAAAAGAATTGATCTGATTGTTGTATCATTTATTTTTACCATTTTATAATTTTACCTGAATAGATATCAGCAGTAGTATTAACATTAGCTGGTGAGTTGTTAACGATTTTGTCTTTTATTTTAAGTAGTGGCCTGTTCACCGACACAAAGAACAATGAGTGGCTGGATGTAAGAACTCCTTCCTTACAGTGAAGAGTAGATCAGTCTAGTCAGCTAGTTGGCTAACTAGCTTGTTATCATTCTGATTTTTGCAACTAGGAGTCTGTTCAGCAATGCTGCATCAGGCTGTCAAACGCCTGAAGGTGTTGAGTGTAACATAACGTAGGTTTGTGTGGCTCGCAGGAGACCTGAGATGATGTGGATGATGAAGTACTCGTGGCCTTCAAAGGGTGTCCAAATTCACATTCTTCTTCAGTGGCAGTCCTGCTGATCCTGCCTGTGAAGGCACCTGCCTTTGCAGCCATCAAGGCAGCAGGAGCCCACTTTGAAAATAGACACAGCCATTGAATATTGAAAACTGCTTCCACACAGGTATGCTTCCCGAGTCATTGAAGAAATTAACGTCCCATCATGCTTAGGGTCATGTATAAACGTGTTGGACATACCCATCTGCCCATTGTTTTTGAACCATTGCCACAAGAAGAGACCTCAGTGCGTGCTGAACAGATGAGGCATTGGGAAAAGGTGCCGTTTGATGTGTGTGTGTGCACGCATGTGTGTGCGTGTGTGTGGTGTATGCGTGTGTGGTGTGTGCGTGTTGTGTATGTGTGTGTGGTGTGTGCGTGTGTGGTGTGTGCGTGTGTGGTGTGTGCGTGTGTGGTGTGTGCGTGTGTGGTATATGCGTGTGTGGTATATGCGTGTGTGGTGTATGCGTGTGTGGTGTATGCGTGTGTGGTGTATGCGTGTGTGGTGTATGCGTGTTGTGTATGTGTGTGTGGTGTATGTGTGTTCGTGTGCATGTGTGCGTGTGCATGTGTGTGCGTGTGTGTGCGTGTGCATGTGTGTGCGTGTGCAGGTGTGTGCGTGTGCAGGTGTGTGCGTGTGCGTGTGCGTGTGTGCGTGTGCGTGTGTGGTGTGTGCGTGTGTGGTGTATGCGTGTGTGGTGTGTGCGTGTGTGGTGTGTGCGTGTGTGGTGTGTGGTGTGTGCGTGTGTGGTGTGTGCGTGTGTGGTGTGTGCGTGTGTGGTATATGCGTGTGTGGTATATGCGTGTGTGGTGTATGTGTGTTGTGTATGTGTGTGTGGTGTATGTGTGTGTGTGCGTGCGTGTGCGTGCGTGTGCATGTGTGCGTGTGCATGTGTGTGCGTGTGTGTGCGTGTGTGTGCATGTGTGTGCGTGCGTGTGCGTGCGTGTGTGTGCGTGTGTGTGCGTGTGTGTGCGTGTGTGTGCGTGTGTGTGCGTGTGTGTGCGTATGTGTGCGTGTGTGCGTATGTGTGCGTGTGTGCGTGCGTGTGCGCGTGAGTGAGACTGACTGATTCCAGACTGACTGATTCCAGACTTATGGTTGAAAGCTTTTTTCTATCTCATCATTTGCAGTCTGCCACTGTCCCAACACCCAAACAATCAGATGTACTACTTGCTGATGATGGTCTCTCCCAACACTGATCCCAGATCTGTGAGTCACCACTGAGCACAGAGGAACACAGGGTCCTGAGGAGCACTGAGATGTAAGCGCTGATCCCAGGTCAGTGTGAGTTACCGTAGAGCAGACAGGAAGGACAGGACCCTGAGGAGCGCTGAGATGTAAGCACTGATCCCAGGTCAGTGTGAGTTACCGTAGAGCAGACAGGAAGGACAGGACCCTGAGGAGCGCTGAGATGTAAGCACTGATCCCAGGTCTGTTGTGAAAGCCGTGGGAGGTAGTGCAGCAGAATGCTGGCTGCAGGTGAGAGTGTCTGTCCTGCAGCTCATCGGGTTGCAGCTGTCTTGCGATCAGAGTCCCGTCAGCTGCAGGTTTTACGCATTTGCATGCACTGCTTGGAGATTCTGTGGCAGTTTCATTTCCTCTGCGCACGGTAGCCGTTGCCATGACAGCAGTTGCATATTTGCCACTCTGTGTCATTGTTTGGACAGAAGGGGCTGGCAGAGGCGCGGGTGTTTTGTTAGACAGGGTGAATACAGGCTCAGGGGCTTTACCGTCCCCGGGGCCCGGGTCTGCAGGAGGTTCTGGTAGCCTCGTTCGCCTCACGGTTCTGCCGCGGTCACACTGTAGGAGTGGTCACTCAATGTTCTCTGACCTTTGGGTTGGATCTGCAGCTGACCACAACAGGAGATCAAGATGACCACGTTTTCGAGATCCAATCAGAAACTGAGAAGAACTCATCCCCTCTTCATTTTATATTCACAGGACAAAAGCTAAGCCTTTAGCAAAGGAGATAATACCTATTTGTGAATGGCTAAGCCTTTAGCAAAGGATATAATACCTGTGTGTGAATGCAGTGATTAGTGACTGTTTTATAGATACTCTGCTTAGTGAGTGTTTTAATGCAATATTTGGTAGCTGTGTAAAGATATCATCTATTTGCTCCACTCTGACCACTCTCTCTCTCTCTGCACCCTCCATGGTGAGCACTCTCTCTACAATAGAGAGACTACCCTGTAGTGACCACACTCCTGTGTGGTGAACACACCTTTTGAACGCAGTCCTCCATGGTGACCACACCCCTGCTTCGGTGCACTTAGCACACTCCTGTAGTGTTAGTACACAACTTATGACTCAACCCACTCAAATTTTCTTTAAAACTAATGTGTTCTTGGCAAGGGTATGGTTCTGGATGAACTTCAGGGAAGTGTTGAATCATAGTTAATTTAAGTAGTCACCTTTATATTTTTATGTCTTCCCTGGCCTCCTTTTAAGACATCTTATCTTTCCATCTGCATTTGGTACTGACACCATCTGGGTTTTGTAATAAAGCGAAGAACATACCCAAATATATTAAGTGGTTCAGATTCATAGGCAAATATGAATGTTTAAATGTAGAGAAAACTAATCAGTACATTAAGAAATCAATCAGTTTAAAACAAACAAAAATCATATTACAAAATGTAACTTAAAATTAAAGGATAATGTGTCATTTCAGTTTGATATTTGGTTTCTGTCCTTTAATGCAGTAAAACAGGGTGTTTCGGTGTGGGAATGGGCTCTGAGGAGATAATGTTTTATGTGTGTATGTCACTAGTTCAAATGGATGTGAACCACTGAATAATGGAATTGGCATTGCCACCTGCCTCCAGCATGCAGCTGCTGAAAGGGTTTTTCCCTGAGGTGCAGGACTTCATTCAGTGGACATCTTGATTTAAGTATCCATCTTGATTCATCTGGATTCTACAAAAAACATGAATGTCACAGTTTTTTAGCACAATGTAACCATAATTAGTGTTATACAAACATTAACTTATTTTTAATAAACATTACTAATGTTATCTCGATAAAGTTCAAATTTATTGCTGAAGATGACCTGTGAGAAAATCACAAAACATGTCAGACAAAATCTAGAATAAAAATGTGCTCTGGAACACGTGAGGAACATAGCAGGTTTTTATAATGCGGGTGATATGCAGTGAGTTTAACATGGCCGATTAAAACAAGCAGATGAACAGTATCTGTGAGGGGAACTATCGCATTCCCGGAGAGATGCAAGATCAAAGCTCCGTTCCGGCATAAAATCAGAATTAAAGAGCTGAGTACCATTAGCACTTTCATTTACATTTTTCTAAAACCGATGTAAAAACCACCTTTGCATGTTCATCACTAAGTCACCTCCAGTATTTTCTGTTCTTGGGTGTAGCTGAGAGACTCAGGTGACCATGACAGCACTAGTATACAATATGTATTTCCAATGCTTTTAAATAGGAATATATACTAAAATATGTGTTCCAAATGCTTTTAAATAAAAATATATACTGCAGTATGTGTATACGCTGTTAGATAGAAATATACATGCAGCAGTTTTTCAGCTGTCTGTCAGCGTGCAGTATTTCTGCGAGTTGGCAGTGCAGCTAACTGCATTTGAGAGCTGTTATTTGAAGATCTTAATGTTAAGGATGGAATCCTTGTTTCACTCTGTCTTCCAGAATGGCTTCCCTGTAAATGAACAATGTAGAGATCGATTTCCTCAGGTCCCTAAACTGCTTTGAAATTCTCTTGTCTGAACATGTCCAAAACACATTATAAACTGCTTTGATATGTGAATCCGCATTTGTTGCACACTGATTCGCTTTGAATCGGCTGCGGGATTGCGCTGACGGACCTGCCGGAATCGCTCTGATGGATCTGCTGGGATCGCTCTGACGGACCTGCCAGGATCACGCTGACGGACCTGCCGGGATCGCGCTGACGGACCTGCCGGGTGCTGGGATCGCGCTGATGGACCTGCCGGGATCGCTCTGACGGACCTGCCTGGTGCTGGGTTCTCTCTGATGGACCTGCCGGGATCGCGCTGACGGACCTGCCAGGATCACGCTGACGGACCTGCTGGGTGCCGGGATCGCTCTGACGGACCTGCCGGGATCGTGCTGACGGACCTGCCGGGATCGCGCTGACGGACCTGCCGGGATCGCGCTGACGGACCTGCCGGGATCGCGCTGACGGAGCTGCCGGGTGCTGGGATCGCTCTGACGGAGCTGCCGGGTGCTGGGATCGCTCTGACGGAGCTGCCGGGTGCTGGGATCGCTCTGACGGACCTGCCGGGTGCTGGGATCGCTCTGACGGACCTGCCGGGTGCTGGGTTCTCTCTGACGGACCTGCCGGGTGCTGGGATCGCTCTGACGGACCTGCCGGGTGCTGGGATCGCTCTGACGGACCTGCCGGGTGCTGGGTTCTCTCTGACGGACCTGCCGGGTGCTGGGTTCTCTCTGACGGACCTGCCGGGTGCTGGGATCGCTCTGACGGACCTGCCGGGTGCTGGGATCGCTCTGACGGACCTGCCGGGTGCTGGGTTCTCTCTGACTCCGCTCAGCGAGGTGGCGATTCTTCCCGGAAGCGCTCTGTCCCTGCTCATCGGGTGGTCTCCATGGCGATGCATCTCTCGGGCCTGGGAAAGGGCAGCGTGCAGGCCTGTGCATGGATCTGCAGAGCGGGAGACACCCCCCCCCCCCCCCCCCCCCAAAGGAGCTGCTTCCAGCACCCCCCACATGCGGAGAGGCCTCTGAACACCCCCATCACTGACACACCCCAACCCCTCTCACACCCACCCACACTCTCACACTCTCTCACACTCTCACACACCTTCACACTCTGAAACCCCCTCACGCTCTCATCCCATCACTCTTATCCTCACTCTCTCTCACTCCCACCCCCCTCCATCACCCCCCCCCCCTCCCACACACACACACACATAGTCACACCCCCATCAGTCTCCCTTCCCCATAACTTACACCTCCATCACTCCATCCCATGATGCCCATGCGTCCTGCTCCTGTACGCCTGTGTGGCTGGCTGTGTGCTGGGCTTTAACCGGGTTCCTCAGGGTCTGTGAAACACATTAACTGGAGTAAAGTGGTTTTGGATCCTTTGTAGAGTCGGGTTTGTGAAATAAGCTCTTTGTTCCCTGCAGGATGTCACAGGCAGATTCCTTTTTAACACTGAGATAGTGATTCAATTTCTCTGAACAGCGGTGCCTCTCTTGGGGGTGAAGAACAGAGGTAATTCTTCTTTTTAGTGTGTAAAGTCAGAGAATGTAGCACTCTGAAAACACGGCTGTTTGTCACCTGCTGGCTCACCTGTGAGGCCTGAGGAGCCCCATACATTCCGCTAGCACACTCCATCACACGCAAAGCAGACCGGCCCAGGTGGACGGGTGGAGGTGTGTGCAGGGATTGTGTGACTGTGCTGTGTTCTGCGTTCATGCAAGTCGCTCTGGCTAAGAGTGTCTGCTGAAAAAATGACAGTGATGGAATGTGCCACATTCTAATGTGCTAACAATGCTCCATACCTGTGCTAACGATGCTCCACAGCTGTGCTAACATGCTAATGTGTTAACGATGCTCCACAGCTGTGCTAACATGCTAATGTGTTAACGATGCTCCACAGCTGTGCTAATGTGTTAACGATGCTCCACAGCTGTGCTAACGTGCTAATGTGTTAACGATGATCCACAGCTGTGGCAACGTGCTAACGGTGCTCCATGCATGTGTTACATGCGATGCTGCTGCCTCTGTGCCCCGGCCTGCATGTTGTCGGCTCCGTGTTTGCCCTGATTCCTCTCGTCAGCGTGAGGAGTGTGTGAGGGAAATGTTCTGCACCGATGTCCTCGCTGTGCAGGGACTCTCTGGGCTGCGCGTGCGGGTGCATCTCCACACAGCGCAATGCCTGCATTGGTATGCGTCTCACACAGAGCCAGGTGGAGAGGATGCTGAAGGACTCGTGGTAATTATCCGCGCTCTCCCACTCCACTTCATCTCGCTGCTGGTGACATGGCAGGCCGGGCTGGCCTTCACCCTCACACAGCACAAGCTCCTCTTGCACTGCGCTGCCCAGGGTCTGTGTGATGGCTCAGTCTGTAGCCTGCCCAGGGTCTGCGTGATGGCTCAGTCTGTAGCCTGCCCAGGGTCTGCGTGATGGCTCAGTCTGTAGCCTGCCCAGGGTCTGCGTGATGGCTCAGTCTGTAGCCTGCCCAGGGTCTGCGTGATAGCTCAGTCTGTAACCTGCTTCTATAAAGGAAGTCGGCCATTTCAGAATAAGAAGAATCAAATAAATTAACTGCACAAAGGCAATAAACCAATAAGAACTGACATACAGGCATCTCTCTACCATATTTAAAATGTTTCATATGTATTTGGCTTCTTTCAAACACAATACGACTCAATTACAAAAGATTAAAAAGCAAACACAGGAAACTCCCCCACAGTCACAGCCCATGTTGTTCAGCTCCATTTGCCGGTGCCCTCCCAATAATACAAATCCCATCAGCCCCCAGCACTCGGGTCCTTTGGCTGATGGAGTCTGTCCTACCGGTGCCATTGAATGAAGAGGCAAGCCATGTTCCCCCAAACCACAAACATTTAATTTACTTTAGCTGTTAAAAAGGTGCATATTGACAAAAAATGTCCAAGATTTAGAAATTCTTAAGCATCCAGTTGGCCACCCTGCATGTTAAGATATTTCAGTCTGCTTCCTTGTTTGTCTGTAGAGTCCATGTTGGTGCATTTGCGAGGAGGCAGACAAAGGAATTGGTGAAATAATGTCTTTTCCTCCATCTTGGGAGTCTTTATGTTTGTCTTTATTGTTGGTCTTTTTAGAAAAGTCCATGGAACGGACATGCACTCCGTCACAGTCTGTTACTGTAATTGATTGTGAATTATATATAAGCTTACCTGTTTAGGATAGCCTTCTTTCATTTTTCATCACTAATAGTCTTTTCAGATCTATTTTAAGTCGTCACACGGATGAATAATATGCATTTTAAAACGTAATTTCTTTCCTTAGTGTTGGTAACTTACAGTTCATGAATTGAATCAAAAGCCTTTTATCTACCTTGATACTGAGAGACATTCATTTGATATTTAAAAGGCCAAGGTTAGCTGAGCGTTTGATATGTGCTGCGCATTTAGCGTTGTGTAGATGTTGATTCTGAAGTGTGTAGCGACGCTGAGCTGGGCTCAGAACAGAGGTTTGAAAGTAGATAAAAGATTTGATCAAAGGCAGAAGCGGGATGCAGATGAGCGCCGTCACACTGCCCAGCTGTGCCTGGCGTTTTCTCTTCCTGCGCTTTGTGCTTGTGCTGCTTGACTTGCATGCTGGCCGCTCCGGGAGGGTAATTGGCTGGTGGAGCGCATGAATGAACAGCTCTCTCTGAACGCGGCCCTGCTCCCTGTCTCTCTCTCTCTGAATGTGGCCCCGCTCCCTGTCTCTCTCTCTCTCTGAACGCGGCCCCGCTCTCTGTCTCTCTCTCTCTCTCTGAACGTGGCCCCGCTCCCTGTCTCTCTCTCTCTCTCTGAACGCGGCCCCGCTCCCTGTCTCTCTCTCTCTCTCTGAACGTGGCCCTGCTCCCTGTCTCTCTCTCTCTGAATGTGGCCCCGCTCCCTGTCTCTCTCTCTCTCTCTCTGAACGCGGCCCCGCTCCCTGTCTCTCTCTCTCTCTGAACGTGGCCCCGCTCCCTGTCTCTCTCTCTCTCTCTGAACGCGGCCCCCGCTCCCTGTCTCTCTCTCTCTCTCTGAACGTGGCCCTGCTCCCTGTCTCTCTCTCTCTGAATGTGGCCCAGCTCCCTGTCTCTCTCTCTCTCTGAACGTGGCCCCGCTCTCTGTCTCTCTCTCTCTCTGAATGCGGCTCTGCTCCCTGCCTCTCTCTGAACGTGGCCCTGCTCCCTGTCTCTCTCTCTCTGAATGTGGCCCAGCTCCCTGTCTCTCTCTCTCTCTGAACGTGGCCCCGCTCTCTGTCTGTCTCTCTCTCTGAACGCGGCCCCGCTCTCTGTCTCTCTGAATGCGGCTCTGCTCCCTGCCTCTCTCTGAACGCGGCCCCGCTCCCTGTCTCTCTCTCTCTGAACGTGGCCCCGCTCTCTGTCTCTCTCTCTCTCTCTCTCTCTCTCTCTGAACGTGGCCATGCTCCCTGTCTCTCTCTCTCTCTGAACACGGCCACGCTCTCTCTCTCTCTCTCTCTCTCTCTCTCTGAACGTGGCCACGCTCCCTGTCTCTCTCTCTCTCTGAACACGGCCACGCTCTCTCTCTCTCTCTCTCTCTCTCTCTCTCTCTCTCTCTCTCTCTCTCTCTCTCTCTCTCTCTCTCTCTCTCTCTCTCTGAACGCGGCCCCGCTCTCTGTCTCTCTCTCTCTCTGAACGTGGCCACGCTCTCTCTCTCTCTCTCTCTCTCTCTCTCTGAACGCGGCCCCGCTCTCTGTCTCTCTCTCTCTCTGAACGTGGCCACGCTCCCTGCCTCTCTCTGAACGCGGCCCCGCTCCCTGCCTCTCTCTGAACGCGGCCCCGCTCCCTGCCTCTCTCTGAACGCGGCCCCGCTCCCTGCCTCTCTCTGAACGCGGCCCCGCTCCCTGCCTCTCTCTGAACGCGGCCCCGCTCCCTGCCTCTCTCTGAACGCGGCCCCGCTCCCTGCCTCTCTCTGAACGCGGCCCCGCTCCCTGCCTCTCTCTCAGAGCTGTAAGGCTTGCTGGAGCTGAGACTGTGGTACAAACATGAATGGAGCAACAGGCAGCTGAAGAGGAGAAATACAGGAAGGGGTGGAGTTTCAGTGCTGATTAGCTGCAGGGGAGGGGTGGAGTTTCACTGCTGATTATATGCAGGAGAGGGGTGGGGTCTCAGTGCTGATTAGATGCAGGGTGGTGAGTCTCTACCTGTGGCGGTGATGAATGAGCGGCAGGATGATGGCCGTAGGGTTGGCTGTGAGCAGGTACGCCGTGCCTCCAGATGGCTTAATCTGCCCAGAGATTGGCACCTGTGAGCTGCCTGCCTTATCTGCTCCCTGTTATTGATCAGTAGCAAAGGAGCAGCAGACGGTGGTTCCGGAGACTCTCTCTCCCTCAGGAGAGCAGGTGGCCACACCTCTCCCCCCGCCGCCTAGATCTCAGCTCCTGATTGGCTGGGAGGTCGGACAGATATGGCTCACTTTGATTCAGTGCTAGAATTTCATCAGAAATGCCATCTTGGTGTCTGCTTGTCGCTCCTGGGAGAGGAGACGCGTGAGTTTGAGCAGAGGGAGGCAGAGCCGCAGGCGGCAGCTGTGTGCAGATATCCTCACTGTGATGCTAGCGTCGTCTGAGCAGATCGAAGCACATCTCTCAGCTTCTGAAAGACCAACTCTTTTAAGATGATAATCTTGCATTAATCTAACACATTCTAAAAGTGATTTAAATATCAAGGTATGTAGTCATTTTATTAAACATGTATAAACATGTCAACATGTTATTTGTTAAAGGAAACCACCGGAAAGTGTTTATAGGCTTGAAGGGAGGTGTGTGTAACCTATGCTAAAATGTTTCTTTAGATTAGGTACACTATCAATATATTATATATGTTTTGCTTTTCTGGGTTTATTTTTTACAAACACACATTTCACAAACACAAGACCTTGTTAAAATAATGATTTAGCTGTAATCTTTATTTATTAATAAAACAGTTTTGCATTCAAGTTGAAAGCTGGCAAAAGCTACAAAAGACAAAAGAGTTATTCTTAAAATATGCATGGTCAATTTACCAGTTTTTATCCAAAGGTAATGAGAAACTGCTGAATTGCATATAAAACTCCTCCTGGAGATGGGCTGTTTACTCTCCTGTGCATTGTTCATCATCCACAGTATAGGTCATTTATGCATGACAATTACTCCTACTTTATTATCAGTTTTAAATGGCAGGTGGCAAATTTTCCATGGTGATTAAGCTTTAAATAACCCCAATCTCCTTGTACCCTTCAGAATAGGAAAGTCCTTTTTCATCTATTTCTGTCTTAAGTCAGAAAACATACCCATGCATTTGTACCTAAGAACACTGCAGAAAGGAGATAAACTTGTTCTTTTATAGCAGCAAGTGTGATCATATGGGGCCGGTTCCTCTTCTTGAAATGGACATTTAAACCATTATTTTGGATGAAAAAGCCATTTTCTTTATGAATCTCCATAGTTCCCTTTTGATCATTATGTGTTTGTCATTTAGGCCTTTTGTACATCTTTAGACTGCTCCTTTACTGATGTAATTGAATGCAGGTTAGAGATCACTTCTTTTTCACACAGATAGCCCTGATCATTGGGTTAAATTTCAGACTTGGCTAATATAGGTTGGGTTTTAACCCCGATTGATGGCAGGGTTGGGTTTTAGGCCCAATCAGAGGCCGGGTTGGGTTTTAGGCCTGAACAGAAGCCGGGGGGGATAGCACTCCAGTGTGTGGTTAGGGGTTTACAGCGATGTGGGAGTGAAGCACAGTTTGGTTGGGTTTCCTGTTCAGGGTGAGAAGCTGCCAAGGTGCAGGGTAAGGGAGGGTAGGCAACGCCCAGTCACTGCTGAGCTTTGAAGACTGCTATATGTGACATCACTGTCACCCACAGCCAATCAGAAGAGAGGAGGGTGAGCAGGTGTCTGTCATGAGCCTGTGAGTAGCACATTAATGTGTTCTTCCCCTCTCCCTGCTCTTGTTAGGCCATAAGAAAACACTTAAGATCTTATGTGAAAATACATCTATTCTACAATGCATTGTAGAGCCACTCATTTGTATAGAAATGCCTTTAGTTTGAGTGAAAGCATATGGTGTGTGAGTCCCAGGAGAGGAAAGTGTAGCTGATAGTCATTTACATTTTTATTGCCATCGACCAAAGGATGTTTACAGCGCAGATGCCCGTCAGCTGGCTTGTGACGCACCCACCTGGATGATGCGCGGCAGCCATTTTCCCCAGAGAGCCCGCCACGTGTGGCTTTGCTGGTAAAAGCGCAGACTGGAGAGGAATGGCCATGTTGCAGAGGCCTGATGTGGAAGCTGACCTGGACGCTGCGGTAACATCATTCACTCTTTGCCAAAAAGGTCCTGTGGTTTTGAGTGAGGAGCTGAACCTCACACAACACAGTGTTCCCAAATCATTGCCTCAGATCCCTGTCTTGTCTTTATAAAATACTGCACTCCTCTGGAGAGAGAGAGGGGTACAGCGGCTGCAGGGTCCCTTTGACTGTTCTGAAAGACGTCTGCAGGCTGGGTCCTGTGGCCTTCTGAAGAACAGAGAGCCCGAGGGCAGGCTCAGGCTGGCTGCGAGCACCTTCGGAGAACAGAGCCTCAGAACCTGAAGGAGTAGGAGGAAACTGCACGTGCTTCTGTTTGTACTGAGAAAGAGGCTTTTCATGCTTACTGTAAAGATGAAGGCTCAACATTCTCTTGATCTGCGCAGTGAATAGCACTCAGCAAAGAGAAGTTGGGGATGCTTCAGTTTTGAGTGCCTCGTTACTGATCTGGTGCTCAGGATACCAGTGTTACTTACATTCAAGGCAATATAATGCAAGATCATGTTGATAAATGTAAGCATTAATCAAAATGATGTGTTTGCGTGCATTGTCTCTGGAGTGCAGTCTTATTCAAATGCAATTTACTCTAGCTGATTTCTAATTTTCCCAATTAATTTATGTTAATTTTCTCTTATCTGCAAAATAGTGTTGCTTACGGAAGACTGTCTGGTTCTTTCCTCTTGTAAGATGATGAAAGATTTGAGTGAGGATTCAGGGTTGAGCAGTGAGTAGCTTTCCGTCTCTGTAGGATTTCCATTCAGACCAGGAAGGTCAGGGTCCACAACGATAATCAGAGAAGCATATGTTAATGTTCACAGGTGTGAATGAGTCTACTTTTAGCTTTCTAAGTATGGTGCTATTTATCTTCATCAATATGGCCACATGAAGTACTTGACTCCTATAAATATTATACTGTCTAAAACCTAAATTTCCAAAAATTTTGTATTACTTGCCACTCATGGTTAACATTTCTGATGAAGTAGCTCTGTTAGTGAGAAGTCTGACATCTCTGCGTTACACAGCTGGTCTCCCAGCCTCAAGGGGCAAAGTGAAACTTTGAAAGAGCAGCAGCACTGTGGGCAAACATAACGGCCTTTAACGGCCAGAGACATCAGCAGCACCGTGGGCAAACATAACGGCCTTTAACGCCAGAGACATCAGCAGCACCGTGGGCAAACATAACGGCCTTTAACGCCAGAGACATCAGCAGCACCGTGGGCAAACATAACGGCCTTTAACGCCAGAGACATCAGCAGCACCGTGGGCAAACATAACGGCCTTTAACGCCAGAGACATCAGCAGCACCGTGGGCAAACGTAACGGCCTTTAACGCCAGAGACATCAGCAGCACCGTGGGCAAACATAACGGCCTTTAACGCCAGAGACATCAGCACCTCCCAGCACAAGCGCACAGCGAACGGTCTGCAGGCAGCAGTTTAATATGACAGACATGATTCATGCTCTGGCAGGATAGTTATTGTTTTGTAAAAAATGTTTTTTTTAAAGGCCTGAATGTGTTTATATGGTATGTGGGAATGAAATGAAAATTTGACAGGGTAATTGTATGATGTCTCCTTGGTCTTTGACAGTGTTCTTACATTCTGACCAATGCGATTCACGCCCATGACCAGACTTACACTGCGGTCTTGCGCCCCATCAGTCAGTCAACCTATTGAATAATTATATTTAATAACTAAAATAAATTGAATAATTATATTTAATATATTTATTATAGAATATAATTAAATATAGTTTATATAATAAATATGTTTACTGATTCAATTGAATCGTGTCCAGTTTCACACCCCAGTGTGACATTAAAGGCGGTGTGTGTGAAGGGACTGAGGTGGTATGAATGTGTTGGTTATGCTGATGTAACTCAGGACTGGCCGCTGAGTGCGGAGAGGTTCTGAGCTGTAACGCATGTCAAATCACAGTAATGTTATCACTGTCTGAATGCTTTTGCCACCTTTATATTTTTCACCTCTGTTCACGAAAGAATAATAACAATAATGATAATAACAACTATGTTTATATTCATATAGCACCTTTCATAGCTGCAGCAGAAAAAGACCAATACCAAATGCAGACAAAACACATGGAAAAGTATGTGTGCATGTGTGTATAATATATATGTATGCATGTATACATTTTTAAATATGATAAAACGAAACAAATTTGAAAAGAAATGATGGATAAAAGGCAGATAAAGCAAATAAACAGTTCTAATGAAATGGCGAATTATATGGCTTGTATTTCAAAGTGACACTATAGTGTGTGGTTTTGTGTTTCAGGAGGCAGACCTCCTGCTGTTGGAGGTTATCATGTCTCATCAGACTGCATTTCCAAATAAGAAAGAAACCCTACAGCCAAAGGAAGCTCGTATCCCTCTGGCCTGGCCAACAGCTAACAGTGTGACTCTCAGAATTATATACAAAACCCAGAGAAACAGGAGAGAAGCAGAAATATGCCAGGCTTTGGGTGCGCGCTGACTGGGGGCACGGCTCCGTCCTGTTGGGGGTACGGTCCTGTCGGGGGCACGGCTGCGTCCTGTCAGGGGTACGGTCCTGTCGGGGGTACGGCTGCGTCCCGTCGGGGGTACGGCTGCGTCCCGTCGGGGGTACGGCTGCGTCCCGTCGGGGGTACGGCTGCGTCCCGTCGGGGGTACGGCTGCGTCCCGTCGGGGGCACGGCTCTGTCCTGTCAGAGGCACGGCTCTGTCCTGTCTGCTCCGCCCCAGCAGAGGCCCGGGAGAAGCCTGCTGTCCGCTCAGTGACAGTCTGCATGTGTGTGACAGAGGGAAGCATGCTGACAATTTCGATGAACCTCAGATAGGATGCGGGGGTTAGGAGGATGTCAATTTAATGAGTCATTACATCTGACAGGATTCCAGCACTGAGGGATGGCATCGCGCGGTGCTCCGTCAGAGATTACTCCATTCAGGGCCATCAGCATAACACAAAACCACCGCTCTCAGCGTTGCCCTAATGTTTGCAATCTTACAAGTTATGTAACGCCTAAGTCTCTCCTGCCTATGAATGTTCTCTTGCACATGCTGCGGTAGGAGCTGTGGTGCTGAAAGTGAGACCCAGGGTGAAACTCTCTCTGAAACCCTGTTGCGTTTTGTACTGCATTACATAAGACAGAAGTAAAAACTTCACATTGAAACGAGTTGAATCAGCAGCAGGGGGGCAGTAAATGGGAGATGGGCTGTTGGACTGAAACATACAGCAGCTGTCAGCGCTTGTCATGGGTGTGACTGCAGCGTAACTCGGTGAGGAGCTGTGGCTCCTGCCCGGCCGTGTATCCGTACACGCTGTCTGTCTGCAGCCTGCACAGCGATGCGGGGTGCTCAGCACCAGGTTATTAATGCGGACGTACAAAGGCCACAAACTACAGCCTGTTCTCCACTGTGGGTTTGTGGCTCTGTTCTGTTGCAAGTTCCAGCAGAGATATTTGCATTGATATCTTTAAACATTATCTTTAGTTATTATGAAGACATTTGCAGTGATGTGTAAAGGCAGCACTGGAATTCCATTAGAGATATTTGCAGAAGTGTGTAAAAACCTTTAGCTCTTCACACAGCTAATCAGGCTTTACGCTAATCTGCTGTCTGTAAAATTGCTTCAGTCATCTTAGAATAAAAAAAATAATAATACATCTGCACTGTATGTAAGGCTAGCTGTTCCCTCAGTGTTGTGTGATATATAATACATAAATATTGTGGAAATAATAATGATAAATAAATAATATGCACAGAAAGGTTATTCATTAGAGACCTGTGACACTGTTTGGCTCTTCCTGGTAAGTGATTGCAGAAGCAGCCATTCTTTCTCTCTCTCCTTCTCTCTCCCCTTCAATCTCCATCTCTCCATTTCTCTCTCTTTCTCCTTCTCCCCTGCATGACAGTCCCCCCACCCCCCGGGCTCATTGATTGAGTGGACAGAGCCTGAGCAGCTAATCCATCTGGCTGTAGTCTGAGGCTGGAGCTGTGATCAGTGTGAATGTCCAGCTGCTTCAGCACTTTGGAATGTCAGAGAATTGGATCAGTTTGGAAACCAGTGCATATCTGACAAACACAGAACACCAAGACGCAGGAGGAGAGATGTAGAATATCCCCACGCAGGAGGAGAGATGTAGAATATCCCCACGCAGGAGGAGAGATGTAGAATATCCCCACGCAGGAGGAGAGATGTAGCATATCACCACGCAGGAGGAGAGATGTAGAATATCCCCACGCAGGAGGAGAGATGTAGGTGCAGGGGTTCAGGGGCTCTAGCCTTCATTCTACTCCTGTCTCTCTGTTACTCGACTCTCCTTCCTCTCCTCCCTCCACCCTCCATCCTGCATCTCCCTCTTCTGGTTCCTCTTGAGACTTGAATTTCAATCACCTGCAAAATGCATTTAAAATTCATGGTTGTCTCCCTCACATAAGCTCACAGCTGTAATCTGATGTCTCTTCGGTGTTGTTCTTCTGTTTGTTGGAAGCTGTGCATCCCTGTGTCGTTTGGCATTGCTCAGCTCGGAGTGAGGCGGGAGTGAGGCGGCGATGAGGCGGTGATGAGGCGGCAGTGAGGCGGTGATGAGGCGGTGATGAGGTGGCGGTGAGGCGGCGGTGAGGTGGTGAGGCGGCGGTGAGGCGGCATTTAGGCGGTGAGGCGGCGGTGAGGCGGCGGTGAGACGGTGAGACGGTGAGGCGGCGGTGAGACGGTGAGGCGGTGAGACGGTGAGACAGTGAGGCGGCGGTGAGACGGTGAGGCCTGCACCCCCCCTGCAGAGCAGCTGATTGAGTAAAGAAGACTGAAGAGCCCACAGATACCCAACAGCACAGACTTTGCACTCATGCTAATGAACCTGCTTTAATAGCACTGAGGTGTCAGAATAAAGCTGCATCTCCACTGGGATCGTCATGGAGATGTAGAGCTGAATGTCGTGACTGTCCCACTTAGCTGGGCTCCTGCCGTGACCGGGCTCCGTTCTGACCCCCTCTCTCAGGTCACCCCGAACATCTACACCGCACCTGTCTGTGAAAGGTGTTCTGGGCTGAGGTGCAGTCAGGCCGCAGCGCTCGCAACCCTCCGTCTGCTGCTGTAAAAGCAGTCGTGGCTCCATTCACACTGAGACAGTTTGATTCGGCAGATGGTCCTATCAGAAGGGTCAGGCACAGCCACACAGATGCTGGCCCGTTAGCGCAGCGCTGCACTGCAGTGCTGCAGGGGAAGCATTAGCACAGCAGGGGTGAGAGCTGGCACAGGGCGCACAGCCTGCAGGTCCCAGCCACAGGGTTCGTATCGTCACTACGCCTGTCACACTGAGCTTAAGCTTTTATCTTCCATGTTTAAATTACAGGCTATTTTACAACCGCTAGCATTTTTACAGTGTTAGCAGGGGGAGGGGTCAGAGTTCAGGGTTTTTCTCTCCAGTGACCTGTTCCAGATATCTTCAGATACACACATCCTAGTGACTGGAGCAGACACCCTCAGTAACCAGTCACTGGTGTTAAAACCAAATAATTACTGAAGATCATTGATAGTTTGGCCCTGTTAACCTCGACTTACTCTGCTCATCCATTGTAAATCCCCAGCTTCCAGTTCTCATTGCTAATGTAAGCACATTAACAGAAGAAACCCTTTGATTTCTGATATTTATTATTCTTTGAATTTCCTCTGCCAAGGATGTGAAAGGGAGTAGAGTTCTTGAAGAGCCTGCCTTTGTGCTGATATCAAAGAGGCTTGTGTGTGTGTCACAGAGATTATGGGAGTGAGGCAGGGGAGGGTTTTGGTGGGGGGGGGGGGGGGGGGGGGTGAGTGGCATGTGATGAAGAGGAGGGGGTCAGGGTGTATGAGGGGAGCAGCAGTGATTGACAGGCTGATGGTCAGGGCTTTGTCCAGCTCCGGCTCCAGGCTGCATGTCCTGCCAGCGGTGTGAGATGCAGCGTTGTGTGGGTCTGCAGAAATGTTCCTGCGCTTTCCTGGACCCACTGCAGTGTTTGCCTTTGAACCTTCTTGATCAGCCGGGATGTAGCTGAGCTGACAGAGACAATATCAGCTCTGCTCTGGCGGTTGGATTTTCGTCCCGTTTGAGAAACCCTTAGCGGCTGAATCGCGGTGCGAAGTCTACGCTGAGAGACGCCGCTGCCAGGTTCTGTGGGCTGATTCCTCTCACTCGTTGCCAGCTTGATTTGGGTGCTGTTTGCTTTTCTGTTTAATAAAGTGTCATTGTAGCAGATGCCAGAGGACTCACAGGAAACGTTTGTGGGGCTCTGCAGTGCTGGCAGAGGCAGACCTGTCTGCCTTCGCAGGCTGTGCGTGTGAGGAAGGCTGTGCTTTAATTTAATTAGTGTTTACAGTTCTTCTTCAGGCTGTGTGAGTCTGAGAGGATGGATCGCAGGCTGGCGGTTTGCTGTCGCAGGAGTGGCTGCGATTCCAGCTGCAGTTCCAGCTGCGGTCGGGGCGCTGAACCAGGACGTTTGGTTCTGGGGTGACATGTCCTTGATGTGCATCAGCACAGACACCCGCGTTTGCCTCTCCCCCAAACCCTCACCACACTGCTGGGGTGTGTGCTACTACTGGGGTGTGCGGTACGCAGTGCTGATGGGGTGTGCGGTACGCAGTGCGGTACGCAGTGCAGATGGAGTGTGCGGTACGCAGTGCTGATGGGGTGTGCGGTACGCAGTGCTGATGGGGTGTGCGGTACGCAGTGCTGAAGGGGTGTGCGGTACGCAGTGCTGATGGGGTGTGCGGTACGCAGTGCTGATGGGGTGTGCGGTACGCAGTGCTGATGGGGTGTGCGGTACGCAGTGCTGATGGGGTTATTGGTTCAGATATTGATGCTTTGTCTGCGCTCCATTGAGTGGGTCTGAATGGAATTTGGATCGGTTATGAGGACTTTCTGACCAGAGTGTTTAAAAATGGACTCAGTCTTGACTTTGATGTGTGATAGGCGTCTTTCGTGCGTCTCTGCAGCCCGCTTGACCAGCGCACAGCGTGGAGGCGTGTACCTGCCAGCTGAGCGCACTGACCTCTCACTCAGATGAGATTCTAGCAAAGACATGTCGCCTTTGACTTGATTTCCTGTTGAAATGTTTTGTATATTTGTTATTCATGATATCCTGATCAGTGAGTATTTCTACAGAGAGAAAACTCTGCAGGTGATTGAGATGAAGCAGCTGTAGGAGGCAGTGTGTGCTGCGTTAGGGTGTGTTTCTGCGCTGGATTAGAGTGTGTGTTTCTGCGCTGGATTAGGGTGTGTGTTTCTGCGCTGGATTAGGGTGTGTGTTTCTGTCCTGTAGGGAGTGCTGGATTAGGGTGTGTGTTTCTGCGCTGGATTAGGGTGTGTGTTTCTGCGCTGGATTAGGGTGTGTGTTTCTGCGCTGGATTAGGGTGTGTGTTTCTGCGCTGGATTAGAGTGTGTGTTTCTGTCCTGTAGGGAGCGCTGTGTTAGGGTGTGTGATTCTGAGCTGGATTAGGGTGTGTGTTTCTGAGCTGGATTAGGGTGTGTGTTTCTGTCCTGTAGGGAGCGCTGTGTTAGGGTGTGTGATTCTGAGCTGGATTAGGGTGTGTGTTTCTGCGCTGGATTAGGGTGTGTGTTTCTGTCCTGTAGGGAGTGCTGGATTAGGGTGTGTGTTTCTGCGCTGGATTAGGGTGTGTGTTTCTGCGCTGGATTAGAGTGTGTGTTTCTGCGCTGGATTAGAGTGTGTGTTTCTGCGCTAGATTAGAGTGTGTGTTTCTGCGCTAGATTAGAGTGTGTGTTTCTGCGCTGGATTAGGGTGTGTGTTTCTGCGCTGGATTAGGGTGTGTGTTTCTGTCCTGTAGGGAGTGCTGGATTAGAGTGTGTGTTTCTGCGCTGGATTAGAGTGTGTGTTTCTGTCCCTCTGAGCAGTGTGTGCTGGCGCAGTGGGGATACAGTGCAGAGATTCCCTTTCATCAGCTGTATGTCTTCCAGCAGAAGCAGCACTGTGAGTGAGTATTATCATATTATAATGACGTACCATCATTCAGCTGCTGTGCTGTAACTGGCCTTGCAGAACAGCCAGAGAGCTCCATTAAACAAAGGCAGGTCTGTTCGTTCATCTTTTATAAAATGTCCTGTTTCAATTTCACATTTTTGCTATTTCACATTTGTCTTGCTTTTGCATCTCTGCCACACAAAAGGCTTTTTGTGAGGAAACTGCCTTTGCTGTTTCACTTCTTTAAAGTAGGCGCTCTGTGTCTCAGGGCATGGCAGTACACAGGCCCCTTCAAAGCACAGAGTTAACGTTACTACAAACAGAGCTACACAAAGGCTGTGGAAGGCCTGCAAACACAAATCTGACAGAGTGCAGGGCTGCTGAGGAGCACAGACCCCAGCTCTGTTTTTGTTATAATAATTACATTAAGTTTTTTGAATTGGTATTTCATCCTTGTTACTTTGTATTAATTGGTACAGGCTCTTCTTAAAAACTGAGCTGGAAGATGCAGAGTTGTGGTACGATGAGGAACACATGGGTTGGTGCTGGTCATGCAGACTGTTATTAAGGTAGTAGAAAGTTTTTTGTCTGACTGAGTAGGAAGGGGTGTTGTAATGATGGAGTAGGGGAGAAGAATGGTATTTGGGATTGGAGTGCAGTGTGAGAGCAGTGTGGTGAGGATTGGAGTGCAGTTTGAGAGCAGTGTGGTGAGGATTGGAGTGCAGTATGAGAGCAGTGTGGTGAGGATTGGAGTGCAGTATGAGAGCAGTGTGGTGAGGATTGGAGTGCAGTGTGAGAGCAGTGTGGTGTGGATTGGAGTGCAGTATGAGAGCAGTGTGGTGAGGATTGGAGTGCAGTTTGAGAGCAGTGTGGTGTGGATTGGAGTGCAGTGTGAGAGCAGTGTGGTGTGGATTGGAGTGCAGTATGAGAGCAGTGTGGTGTGGATTGGAGTGCAGTGTGAGAGCAGTGTGGTGTGGTGAGGATTGGAGTGCAGTGTGAGAGCAGTGTGGTGTGGATTGGAGTGCAGTGTGAGAGCAGTGTGGTGTGGTGAGGATTGGAGTGCAGTATGAGAGCAGTGTGCTGTGGATTGGAGTGCAGTATGAGAGCAGTGTGGTGTGCATTTGTGGGCTCAGAGGCAGAGACAGAGGGAAGTGGATGATGGCGGCTCTTTGCCCGTGGTGGTGCGGCTGGCGTGTGATTCTGAGTGACAGGTAGGGCAGGTACCTGACAGCCCCACTCACTCATCCTGTCACCTGGGGGTTCAATTAATCACGAGTCCCCCGGCCAGCATCCAGGGCCAGATGCCATCCTGCGTGTGGCAGGGCGGGGCGGGCGGCATACCCGGGGGGGCGGGGGGTGGGCGGGGAGTGCTAAAAGGCCCGCAGTGTCACAGCTCTCCTGTCCGTACGCCACAGACTGAAGCTCTTCTGTTTGGCTTACAGGGACCTCTCGTGTTTTCTGCTGTGGTTGTTAGCGGCGGTGCTGGCACACCTGTCCTGGCTGGCGTGGTGCCGTGTCCCTGCTGATGCCCCTCCCCCTTCCCACGGCCGTCCTGGCTGCAGTGGCCAGCGATGTGGCTCGTTACAGCCGGTGTGGGGGCGAGGGGCAAGCACGCCTAATTTCATTAACACACAGTTATTAATGTGGCCGGCAGAACAGGAGGGGGGGCTCCTTCCTATAATTACTCAAAATTTAGATGATTATGATTATCAGGGTAACGTGCAATATCTCATACACTGTCAGATGGAGAGTAAAGGCAAACGTCCTCGCAGGGAGCTGCAGTGAGTGTGGTTCTGTCCCTCAGCCTGCTCCAGGCTGCTGTGGATGCTGCTGTAACTGCTGTTCCCGGTGGCAGACCTGCGGAGTGTGCAGGAGTCAGCAGGGCAGGTTCAGCAGCATCATACCCTGCAAACAGGGAAATCGGTCACTCCACAATACCAGAGTCCTGTTCTCACCAAAGCCAGTGTCTCTTTTTCAGCAGAGTTATGTTCTGAACGTCCCAGCGCTCTGAACGTCCCAGCGCTCTGAACGTCCCAGCGCTCTGAACGTCCCAGCGCTCTGAATGTCCCAGCACTCTGAACGTCCCAGCGCTGTGTGTGTGTGTTGCGCGTGTGTGTGTGTGTGTGTGTGTTGCGTGTGTGTGTGTGTGTGTGTTGCGTGTGTGTGTTGCGTGTGTGTGTTGCATGTGTGTGTTGCGTGTGTGTGTGTGTTGCGCGTGTGTGTGTGTGTGTTGCGCGCATGTGTGTGTGTGTGTGTTGCGCGAGCGTGTGTGTGTTGCGAGCGCGTGTGTGTGTTGCACGCGCGCGTGTGTGTGTGTGTGTGTGTGTTGCGTGTGTGTGTGTGTGTGTGTGTGTGTGTGTTGCGTGTGTGTGTTGCGTGTGTGTGTTGCGTGTGTGTGTTGCATGTGTGTGTTGCGTGTGTGTGTGTGTTGCGCGTGTGTGTGTGTGTGTTGCGCGCGTGTGTGTGTGTGTGTTGTGCGCGCGTGTGTGTGTGTTGCGCGCGTGTGTGTGTTGCGCGCGCGTGTGTGTATAGTCATGGAGGTAGCTGAAAGGGTAAAAGGGATTCTGTAACGCTGTGCATTGGAGCCTAAGGGGTTAATTCTGGGTGCATTAGGCAGATTGCCTGACGCCTGTGGATTGGTGACACAGTGATTGGGGGGTCAGAGACAGCTGTGCGAACACTGATGCACTGAGTGAGGCCGCTTCTCAAGGACACACCGCTGAGTGTTTCCTTCATCAGAGGGTCTCCTCACTGCAGAAACAGCAGATGCTCCAGGGTCTCCTGCCTCAGGGCTCTGAGCAGGGCCTAAAACTCCTGAATATCATTTCAAAAAGATTTCAGAGATAAAGTGTTAAAGTCCCCTGTCCAGAGCCTGGTGTAAAATGCTGCAGAAAGCGAGGAAGACTCAAACATGAATTACTGACAGTCGATGGATGTCAGTCTATGAAACTGCAGGACTCACAGTGACAGTCGGGCAGTTACTTCCTGCCATTTAGTTTGATGTTTCCTGCAAAGTTTTGCTGCAGGTGCCTGTTCTGTATGTCTCTCACATGTGTGTATCTGCATTATTTTATTTTTTCCCATAAAGATGAAATCCTGTCACATTTTCAGAAGCAGGCTGTGTTCCAGTGGTCTGCTGTTTGCTGTGTGGCAGAACAGATCAGCGGCAGTTCTCTGAGGCTGCTGTGCTGTATTTCTCCGGCGTCCATGGTAACGAAGTTTGCTTTGATTGGAACTAAACATAAATGATCCCCTGTCCTTGCTCTCTGAGGTCGCCGGGGATCCCGTGCTACCAATTCCTTCTGTTCCTCACACATATTTTCATATTTTCATTCAAACAGCTTTTACAGAAAATCACTTTATGTCCTTACTTTGCTTACAGAAGTCTGGCAGGATTAGTTTTCGGACAGCAGAGGCATTTGTCTGGTCATAGATAATGAGAGACAACACAGAGCTATGCAGTTTTAAACATGAATCCCTGCGCTATGGAAGCTGTGGAGAATCTGATCTGATTCAGTTTTAGTTGCCTCAGAGCTATGTAATAACAATAGGCAGAGTTACTTCAGACATGTGATGTTACAGACTGCAACAGTAGCCATGGGAGCACTGAAGTATTTGTTTACTGCAAGTCTTGTTTCTGGCAGCTCTATGGATTCCAGTTTGATTAATGTTGCACTGTAGGTGTCTCAATCAGTGTGAGGTCAAGTTTCTCACGCTAAACTGTCTGTGAGGACGGTCTCACAAAATGTTGATTACCCTTAAAATAAATGAGAGTGTGACACGGCAGGCCTGACCTGCCTGCAGAAGCCTCTTGGAGAGACAGAATGAATCAATGCTCTGTCTGACTGGAGACTTTTGGAGGTTTTATTGACGCTGGAGCCCGCAGCAGAGAGTGGGGAAGAGGCAGCGTATGGCGCAGTGAAAGGCCTGCATCCCACAGTGCAACCGACACGGGGGAATAGAGCACCCAGCACAGGTGACACACACTAACCTGCGCACACATACTGACACACACTAGCCTGCGCGCACATACTGACACACACTAACCTGCGCACACATACTGACACACACTAGCCTGCGCACACATACAGACACACACTAGCCTGCGCGCACATACTGACACACACTAGCCTGCGCACACATACTGACACACACTACCCTGCACACACATACTGACACACACTAGCCTGCACACACATACTGACACACACTAGCCTGCGCACACATACAGAGGGCCTGGCGGCAGCAGTCAGCGACACAGACGGAAATGAAGGTACGCAGGTTATCAGGATCTTGTTGTGTTTATAAAATGAATTGAAAGAGGTTCATACAGTTTTCCTGAGGCCATTCTTGTGAAATCATATCCAAATAAAGGCTGCCATTAAAATCTATCAATGCATTTGATAGCACAAGTATAAAAGTGCATCTCAAAGTGTCATTCAGTAAAATGTAGGCATGATGTGAGTGTGTGTGTATAAATAAACATTTTTATTATTCTGAATATGTAATACATTTGTGTAATATGTTAAGATATTACAAGTGCAGAATGATAAAAATGTTATCTTCTGAAGTAGTCAATTAATTTTAAACCGAATAATAACCGGTTGCTTCCCTTAATTTATGCACAATTGTTTTTTTTTGTATTGTCATCAACAACAAAATGATAATAAAAATTTGAACAACAATAATAATGTTAATGTACATTTATTGTTCATTTGCATGAGAATTAATTTTGTGTTAGGTTGACATACAGTAATAACAGCAGCATTTGTTTACCACAGAAATAAACTGACCACAGACAGAGTGCATAAACACGTGCATACAGAGCACTCTCAGGAAAACGGGATGCATGAAAAGCCAGGTGCTGTGAGGTGCAGCTCATATCATTAGCAGGCGGCAGGGTAGCATAGTGGTTAAGGAGCAGGACTTGTAACCGAGAGGTTGCCGGGTCGATTCCCCACTGGGGCACTGCTGTTGTACCCTTGGGCAAGGTACTTAACCCACAATTACCTCAGTAAATATCCAGCTGTTTAAATGGATAACATTATAAAGAACTGTAAGCTATGCAAGTCGCTCTGGGTAAGAGTGTCTGCTAAATAATGTAATGTAATGGACATGGGTACACGATACCTATTAAACTCCCCTCACATTGCAGTATCTTTACCACACAAAGCTACCCAGTGTGGCCGTGTGTTCTGCTGTAAATGCGCTTTGATGTCCATCTCTCTTTATTCAGACAGAGCTCCCTAACTTCCTGTCATTGAGTTCCTGTAGCTCACTTTCTGTCTTCCTGAATGAACTAGTATGCAATATTTAAATATTTGTGCTGAGTGTTAAAGTTGCTGTGTGTTAAAGCAGGTGTGTGGTGTGTGTTACAGCAGGTGTGTGCTGTGCGTGAAAGGCGCTGTTTGTTAAAGCAGGTGTGTGTTACAGCAGGTGTGTGCTGTGTGTGAAAGGTGTTGAGTGTTACAGCAGGTGTGTGCTGTGTGTGAAAGGTGCTGTGTTCTGAGGGCATGTGCTGCTACTCAGAGCCACGCTCACGGCTGATTTATTTCCTCTGTCTTTGGTGACATCATGGCACCCTGCCAGTGTGTAATTACAGTGAGTGCTGATCATGGTGGAACGGGGGGGGGGGGGGGTGTTGTGTGTTAATAACATCAGAAAGAGCAGTATGGATGTGTGTGTTTGCATAGAGCCCTCTCAATGCCGTGATGATACACGGGGATTGATTAACACACAGACCCACCAGAACAGAGGACTGAAATCTCAATCTCCGTTGCTGCACTGAGGAAAATCCTTTCAAAGAAAGATGTGTTTGAAGGTAAGGTGATGTCAGTATACAGACTGCTTACATAAATTTATGATGAAATAATAAAGGAATGAGAAAGGGAACTGTAGATGAGAAAATGAATTAAAAATGCAAAAAAGAAACAAAGATTAATTTTACTGCTCGTGTTTCAGATCTGTGTTTCCTCACAGCTGTAGTCCTTTCTCTCCACTGACATCCCCTCTTGGGGGCAGGACTTTCAGCAGCGATGTCACATGATCATGAGTTAATGACTCTCCCTTTAAATAATTAGACGGCACCCAAAGCTTTGAGGGAAAGAGACTGAAGCCATGGAGCTATCGTGGGGAAATTCATTTGTAAGAGAAAGTCAGTCATTGTGTGGATGCCTATTTCCGCCTCCAAAGAGTGAGTGCAATTTTGATGTCATAATAATGAAATGTTTTCCCATTTATGACTTAATAAATCATAATTATTCACTACGAGATGTTGCCACTCAGCTCTGCTGCTGAAGAAAATGCAGTAAGATTGGCTCTCTGGCAGCAGGAAATAAGAAGCGTTCTGTGGGTATAGTAGCACTGCTCCATCTCACACTGTTCTCCCCACTGATGCCAGCACTGGTCACTCCTTTGTTTCCTGAAAGCACCAAACAAAGCAACAAAACAGTGGTTTTAAAGACGGACCTGGGGTCTGTGTGAAGTGAATTAGGATGCCATTGATATTCCCTGTCTCTGCCGTCAGGCTGGTCACTGGCTTCCGTGGCCAGCTTCAGCAGCACCTGTCTGCCTGCATTTGAAGTTTCTGACTGCAGAGGATGAAAATGTCGGCTGCTTTCAGGTGCTGGGGAAGGAGACTCCTCTGGTGCTGCTGCGAGTTTTATTGGGGGGGGCAGGGTCTCTGCATCCCTGCAGCGGCTCAGAGGCTGTCTGAGGGTCTCACTGACCCACAGCGTAATATGCAGCCTTGCACAAGGACAGATTTTTAAACAAAACTGATCATTTTAACTGTAATTGTAACTGTATCTCATTGTTTTCAGATCCTTTTGCAGAACTGTGAGTCAGTAAATCCTAATGATGGGACGGATTCTCATGACTTTAAGTTAGTATTTCATAATTATGATTTAGTGTTGAGTGTAAGTACAGTATCTCAGCATAATGCCAAGTGACCTCTCACAACTAACTGCTTTGTCTTTGGTGGGTATTTGTGGATCTTTCCTGCAAATCCTATCAGTACTCTGTAGAAGACTCCTACCATATGAGAGGAAAGCTGGCTAATTCAGGTGGCCAGTAAGTGAGTACTGTTTGTGCCATGAAAGCAAAGATCTAGCAATGAATAATGATGTGTTTGTATGTATGAACAAGCTTTAGTAATGAATGACTGTATCTTATCAAGCCCTAATTGTAAGAAGTCAAAAAATCTGTGGTGGACCTGGGATTCCCTTGAGTGGAGTGGAGGCTTGGGGGGGAGGGGGGTGGGTGGTGGTCGGGTTAGAAGGTATAATTGGCCATTTAATTACCCTGCTGTAGGGTGAAGTAAATCAGAAAGAAATCAGAAAATTAAAAACATGTTTTTCTGAATAACCAAAGTGAGGATCCCTTTGATGTCCATGGATCTTACCAGCCTAAGAACAGAATACCCATTTTCTCCTGCATATTTCAACATGTAATTGAACACAGAACTACATACTGTATCTGTGAGTAGAGAGCAAATCAGGACCACAGACAGGGCTGTCTACAGGAGAGCTGCAGGACCACGGACAGGGCAGGACCACGGACAGGGATATCTACAGGAGAGCTGCAGGACCACGGACAGGGATGTCTACAGGAGTGTGTGGTCCTAATGAGGTCGCATACATAAGCAGTTACATGCGCTAGTGATGCTGTTGTGCGGGTAGCACAGTGTGTCATGAGTGGGGAGGGCAGGTGTGACCAGAATAAAGGAGTTAAGCTCTCATTCACACCATGGGTGTCGGGGAAAGTAATTAAAACATCAGTGAAACCTGATCTGGGGTGAAGGACGGCTCGATTGGCTGTATTTTAGCACCATCATGCTAAAGAGTCTCGAGTTTCAGGCATCGATCTGCGGAAGGGAGGGGGAGTCCTGCGCCCCCCCCCCCCCCCCCCCCCCCCCCCCCCCCCCCCAAAACTTTTATTGGAGGTGATGTTTGGCACAAGCTGCAGTTTGTCTGCCACAGAACCTCCTGACATTCAGGGACAGTGGTGATGAGGACGGGGTGTTTGTGTGGAGAGAGAGTTTCTGGAATCTGAGCTGCGGACGTGGCTCTGCTCCACCGAGCTCACAGATGCAACACGAGCAGAGCACTGTACCTCCCAGCCTACATTTCACTCAGGAAATCAATACTTGATCATGCAGTATGAGATTTATAGAGTAAACAGGAAGCACACAATCCCTCTGTCTTCCTGAGAAAGTGTTTGATTAAATGCCTACACATAACGTCTGCTGCTGGAGTTTAGTCTGGTCAGGGTGGCACAGGTCTCACTGCTGTGTGTTGCTGGGGAAACACTGGTATCTGTCTTTAGACATAGGGTGGTTGTGTTGTCATAGAGAGGTTTGGAGATGTTTCAGTTTCGGATGGTCTGAAGGAGGGCGCGGGAGTGAAAGCCCTGTTCTGCCTCCCATACCCCTACCTGTGCAGTCTGTCCCCCACCTTACCTGTGCAGTCTGTCCTCCACCTTACCTGTGCAGTCTGTCCCCCACCTCACCTGTGCAGTCTGTCCCCCACCTCACCTGTGCACTCTGTCACCTGAAAATCCCATGTTGCCCTCTGTTTTCTTAACCTTTTCCTCCTTTGTTGGTCCTCATCAGCTGTGAATGAACTTCTAGTGACCTGAATGAAGAAAGACCCTGAACAGCATGACCGTCTGCAGTTACTCTGTCAAACAGAGGAGGCACTTGGCAAAACCTCAGTCCTGTGCTTAACTGTGTTTTTACCCAGATCCCCAAGTCTCTGTGCTTAACTGTGTCTTTACCCAGATCCCCAAGTCTCTGTGCTTAACTGTGTCTTTACCCAGATCCCCAAGTCTCTGTGCTTAACTGTGTTTTTACCCAGATCCCCAAGTCTCTGTGCTTAACTGTGTTTTTACCCAGATCCCCAAGTCTCTGTGCTTAACTGTGTTTTTACCCAGATCCCCAAGTCTCTGTGCTTTACTGTGTTCTAGCACAAATTCCTATTATATTCGCATGACCCTTTCGTACCTGACTTATTTTATGGTATATAGCGCGCATGTTACGTTACATGGTTTGTTATATTTTCATTAGTGTTCTTAAGCTTCTTATAGTTTTCACCACCACATTTGCTGTACTTCGTAAAATTAAATCACTGTTTCCTCAAAGCTAACATTAGCTAGATTTTTTCCAATCTAGTGTTCAACTACAACACAGTAACCAACTGTGTGACATAGAATGTGTACTGTGACATTGAGCTTCTGAGCACAGTCCCACAGCACAGTTCTCAGTTACAGTGGAGTGACACAGTAATGGGCCTTCCTGACCAAGCCTGTTTCAGCAACGCAGCATCACTCTGCTGCCATTCCGGCTCCGTACTGCTCAGTTTCCCACCCAGCACTGTCATCTGTCAGCAGCCCAGCCAGCGAGGAGCCTGCAGGCTCAAAGCAGCCGCTCCACGCTGACCCGCTGATGTTTTCTAATAAATGTCACTTTCACACGCCTGCCCTTCTGTTTCTGCCTCTGCAGAGCCCTGCTCAGAGCTCCCTATTGATAAACTCTGAGAAATCCATCCCCCGAGCAACCTGAGGTCTGACGAAAGCTGATAAAGAAGCAAACTGACACCAGACAGGAGGAAAATGAAGGCAGCTCACAGACGGCATATATCTGTGCCTCACTGACACCCTGCTCGGGCGAGAGCACAGCCCGTCCGGCTGCAGACACCTGCGGCTGCACAGACTCCTGTCCCTGTCTGCAGACGCGCAGTGCAGCGCCAGTCAGGACCCGCTGCAGGTGCAGCCTTTAGCAGCAGTGGTGTGTCAGGGCTGGAAGCAGAGCTCTTTACATAGAGATCTGAGAATAAATACTTAACCTCTATTGCTCCCTGTCTACGCGGAAGGCAAAGGTAAAAGTATTCCATATTTAAAGTGTTCCTCATGCCTCCCAAAATTTTGTTTTTAAGTAATTTGAATTAAGTAATTTGATTTTTTTTTCATGAATGTAATTTATTAAAAACCGCTTTCATTTTGAAGATACTATGTCTGCAGCCCCCAATACTGTATTCCCTGTATTCATTCAAACAGTGGAGTTTTGATTAACTCACATTTGGAAATTGTAATTATAATATTTATTATAAAAATGCATTGAATAGGTTTGATAGTTTCAAATGAAGATTTGGAGGAGAATTTACAGAAAATCCTTGCATAATTACCCAAACCTCAACAAAACAGTCCCATCCATAAAGCTCCCACTCACCACTTCCTGTCTACATCAGCTGTTCCCAGCCTCCCTCCTCCAGCCCATCTCCCCCTTTCTTTTCCCTGTTTATGGTGTCCAAACGGGGGTCAACAACTGTGCCCGTGACCAGGTGAAACCCTTCTGTCCGACTCCAAGCCAAATAAAGTACTGCTGTAACCACATCACATACAACCTACATGCTCTGATTGCATGAAAATTTATATTTACTGAATGGAAGTATTTCCATTGTATGTGTCAAAGAGCTCATTAAAGTTATTAAAAGTAAATACTGAATGTACAATGTATATGTACATACTCACACTCACAACTCTCACACACATACACACACTCACACATCTGTCTCTCTGCCATCCCTCTATCCTTGTAAGAGAAAGTGTCAGGAGCTGACCATACTGTTTAAAAACAAACAGGAAACGGGAATCGTGTCAGCTGTTGCTGCGGCGCTGTGGTGCTGTGTGGAGATGAGGGACAGTGTCTCATTACACACTAAATACCAGCAGATTCATTCTGCAGACGGTGTCAGGGGTCTCGTTCCTGGCCTTGTGCTTCGTTCACACCTCTTTTCTGGGGGAACTCTCAGGTACGCTGCACTGTGTGGACTACTCTCTTTTATTTTTCTTTGTTTGGAGGGTGTCTGGTACTGTGTGCCGTGTGAGGAAAATGTTGCAAAATGTAGTGAAGAGGTTGTAGAGTTCCGTCACATTCAGGGAATTCACTGGAAATGAGATTTTCAGTGGGTGAGTGGGTGCTGGACATGTTCGGTTCACACTCTTTGCATAATTTGCTGTAAATGTTTGATTAGATGAAAGATTAGCGCCTGTGCACCTGTTCATTCAGACCTCTGTGAAGGATGCAGCTGTTGCAGCTTCACACGTTCGCAGCCGGGAGATGTTTCATTACCCTGTTAGAGTGCCATGCAGTGCAGCAGAAAGTATGCCAGTGTTGCGCGGCTCTTAACTGAAAGGAGAGGAAGAGAAGGTTACAGTCACAGGATGCTGACTCTGGAGCAAAGGAAGCTCACATGTGACCAAACTACATCACCGTGACTGCAGCTTGTGCTGGGGAAGCGAGCCGTTACTGCTTCCTCTAAGTCTGTTACTGAAAGCAAATGGCAGCTGTAGTGAGGGCTTCCTTTGCGCCGCGTGTTTGGCTGCCTGTAGGAGCAGGGGGACGGTGTGAGGGCAGAGGGCAGGGCCTCCTGTGTGCAGTGGGAGAGCCGGGCAGCAAGGTGTCCTCTCAGAATGATGTAGTTCGCCACAGTCCATTGGCTCCTGGTCTTTGTAAATGAAGAATAAATGCATCAGTTTCAGCACCAGAGATTAGGGGCACTGGGTAGGAAGCACAAACAAAGCAAGACATCTGGAGGCATATTTGTCTATAATTACTTTTCAATGCTGTTGCCACCTGCTTCGCTCTGTCCATCTGCTGATGATGTAGAGATGAACGACTTGATGAAAGAATTCATTGGCTTTGATCACTGTGTGCTGTAAGGGAACTCCACTCTCTCAGCCAGGATTGAGTTGCAGGAAGGTCAGAAAAGGCGTTTTCCTGTATTATCTGTGTGCTTGTGAGAATAGCTTGCTGTTGGTGTCATGCAGGAACTCACACATGGCTGCTTCCAAGGCCTGGTTCTCCCTGCTCATGTCCAGGAAGCTCCTCTTGCTTTATCTGCTCTGCCCCCCTTATCTGATAGAGGGAGAAGGTCAGCACTGAGAGGAAAAGATTCTCTCTTCTTTCTCTCCTCTGACTGTGTGTCGTTTCTCACAGGGAGAGGAGGGAAACTGAAGGGCAATGGAGCAGTCTGGAGATGGGTGTTAAGTTAGTGTTCAGTTACAGGGCAGTCTGGAGATGGGTGTTAAGGTAGTGTTCAGTTACAGGGCAGCCTGGAGATGGGTGTTAAGGTAGTGTTCAGTTACAGGGCAGTCTGGATATGGGTGTTAAGGTAGTGTTCAGTTACAAGGAAGTCTGGAGATGGATGTTAAGGTCGTGTTCAGTTACAGGGCAGTCTGGAGATGGGTGTTAAGGTAGTGTTCAGTTACAGGGCAGTCTGGATATGGGTGTTAAGGTAGTGTTCAGTTACAGGGCAGTCTGGAGATGGGTGTTAAGGTGGTGTTCAGTTACACGGCAGCCTGGATATGGGTGTTAAGGTAGTGTTCAGTTACAAGGCAGCGTGGAGGTGGGTGTTAAGCTGTCGTGTTGCGTTGCAGTGGGCTGTAGCTTGGTCAGCAGCTGTTCAGGCTTGTGTGCATTCCCATTAGTATCAGCCCTGTTAGACACAGGCCTGACCCCTCAGCCCTCGGTCTCTGGAGGAAAATCAGCAAGAGAAACACTATTGATTCTGGGAGTGTTCAGCCCTTCTGTTCAAACTCAGCATTTTCCCTCTGGGAAGCCAATACCAGCAGCCTTACTAGCTCGTCTGTCACGGTCTGATTAGCATGACACTTTTTTTATCAACAGATCAGAATTCTTCAAAAGATGGAAATGTTGTTCTTTGTTGGAAATGAAATAAGATGGATCTGCAGCTGTCTGATGGAAGTGCGTGTCAGCTTCCTGAGGAGGTGTGTTTGACTGGCCTGTGGAGGAGATGGATATCTGTATTATGGAAATGGTAAGGATTTTAGTATAATGTGAAATCCTGCTTTGTGATGTGAATGATCTGGGGCAAGACTTACTACTTAGCTGTCACTTGCAAAATTGGAGGTTGCTGAAAATATATTTCTGTGGTTTAGGTAAGTTTTCTGCCTAAAAGGTAATGTCTGCCTGCCATTTCTCCCAATGACATGGGAAAGGCAAACATATGAATTTAATTAACCTTTCATGGTGAAAGGTCATTTTCCACACTTTATTCAGCACTTTCTTCAGTGCTGACAGTTTCGATCGTACAAATGTGATATAACTAATAAAATTTGATTGAACGATTGATTTTAAAAACATAAAGCCATATATGAATGTATCAGAAAAGCAGCTCTGTGATTTTGAGAACAGGAGTAGCAGTGAATAGAGCTTTAGTCTGGAATAACTGTGAACTTGAATCAAGGTTTTCTTCACTGCATATTAAAATGACTTTAAAATCAATCTGTGCCTTGAGTTTAACTGCATAATAAACTGTCATCCTGATGTGACAAAATTCTTACAGTTGAGTTTCATTCATGCAGGTATTTGACACATCAATCAATGAAAACTTGTGGAGTTCCACTTGGGAACAGCACAAATATGTTAAAATACTCACTGAATGCAGCATATAATATTTAATCTCTCCCTGCCAACTCAAAAAAGACTGGAACAACATCCATCAAATGTGGTGCTCTGTGTTTGATGCTAATGAAAGACCTAAAAGAAGCAGCGCCGGGGAGAGGAGATGTGTGAAAGGCACAGTGAGAAGTGGTGTGTGTGTGTATGTTTTAAAGGTGAATTTCTGGAACTCTCACCGACATGTTATGCCATTGGTTTTTTTCTCTATCACTGGCTGTTCTGTTTTCACACCTTTTTTTTCTGATTTTGAGTAAATTTTGAGTTTTTTCAAAAGCTGCATTGATGCAGTTGGTGTGGCTGAAAGAGAAATAGGATCGGTAATAAGGAAAAAAATAGATATTTTCAGGCTCAGACATTTCCAGCTCTTGAATCTATGGGGATTCGTTTGAATGAATAAACATTTGCAGTTGGGGTGATAATAGTAATTACTATTTGTGATGAAAGTAATATTTTACTGCAGGTAGCTGTGAACACATTCACATCCCTCATTCACTCACATCAGCTATCAGAGGCCTGAGTCCCGGGGGGGGGGAGTGTTGCTGAAAGCAGCAGGTACAGAGCTAAATTGAGCTGAAACTGATAATGGCATTGATCCAGAGGGAAGGTCGGCAGAGCCAGGAGGGGGGCCTGCAGAAATATCCTGCTGGAAATTACAGAGATTAATACTATATTAAAACCATAGAAGGCCGGAGGTTTGTCTGCAGTAGTAATTAGGCCTTGAAGGCTCCTCATCTTTCTTGCTGTTGGAAGAGTGATCTCCTGCTCAGCACCGCTGGTCACACCCTGCAGTGGGAGCCGTCGTCTCACGAGGGCTGTGTATTGGCAGGAATCTGGCGATACGATACGTATCATGATACAGGGATTACCAGTCAATATATTGCAATACTATAAGCAAGGTGATATATTGGGATTTTTTTAAAATCTAATTTTAAGAAAACGGTCATAGTATAAAGAACACACCGCCATATGCATAAAATCTGAGTAAAAAAAGTTTACGTTTTGTATGCAGTCAGAACAGTGGGATCTGCATGTTACATCCAGTGATGTAGCACCACTTTCTGTGCAGTCTGAGCAGAGGAATTAACATTTGCCTATATCAGTAAAAACATAAAATAAAAGTGCTTGCAGGATTCTTTAGGTAAACAAATTATGAAAATAAAAAAATGTAAACGGACAGTGTACATTTAAATACAGACTGTATATATTTTTAGGTCTTGCTTTAAAGGTTCACAGTATGCCAGTTTTTAATTTCTCAAGTAGTTAATAAAAGAAAATGCATAGTCCCTGTAACATCCAATGGTGTCTTGCTAAGTGTGCTCTCAGATTCATGGGGTTCCCCGAGTATTTGATTTTGGCATGGCACATTGTCGATCTCCTTAGTTCTTCTTTATTGTGGAAGCCAAAGTGAGCCCACACTTGAGCTCTGTATGCCGTGGGAGTTGGTCTAACTCTTTCGGATTCAGCCGTCAGTGGTAACGTTACTAGTCAGCTAGGTTTGCTTATGCTAACGTTAGTGTTGCGGTCAGTGGCGGAGCCGATGGCTCATTGCAGAGGGGGAGAGGACCTGTAGTGGGCGTTTGTTACAACCTATTATAGGCTGTATGGAGATGCAAGTCAGATCCATGGGGAAACTTACGGAGATGGAAGGGCGGAACGGAGAGAAATGCGGATTACAATGTTATTTCATTGTGTTATTTCATTGCGTGAGACCATTTTTAAATACCGCTGCTCCGTCAGCAGTACTTTGGGACTCGAACAGAGGACGTAATTTTTCTGTTTGTACACTTACACAAGGATACTGGACAGCGAGTAAAGTTTTCTGTAACTATTGTCTCTTTGCTCATCCAAAATAAATATCGCGGCGAGAAACTTAGCTATGGGTCGGTCGAAAGCATTACGCCCTCAGATTGACTTTTTATTTTTTTGCCGCAATCAAGACACACAAACAAACAAACTTTATTCAACATAGTCAACTGGCGCCCTCACGCTACTTCCTGTCTCAGTATACGCTGTTATGTTGGAGTGGAGAGTCAAATGGCTGAAGATATATTACAACACTGCTATCTAATGGTCGGGGGTTTAAACACAACACAAAATGAACCACTGCCACGAATCGTTGCATGCAAACTATTAATTAAAAATCGATACAGTGTTTTTGGGAATCGTTACACTATCACAAAACATAATATCGCGATACTCAAGTGTATCGATATTTTCTTACACCCCTACGTCTCACCCACCTGCCGGAGGAATGGCCGACACACCTGCCTGCTCAGCCCAGCAGTGGCGTAACTGCGTCCAGTCAGCTGGGGGAACGACCTCTCAGAATCCATCCAACCACCCCCCCTCGGTCTATATACATTCATTTCATCAAAATTCATCATATTTTCCCCACGATCTTGGTTCAGTGTTTCATTTTATGATTAGAGCTACCATGTACTCATGTGGGTTAATGTTTCATTTAGACTCTGCAGTACATCACAAGCCAGCTGCATATAAACTGACTGTGCACAGAATTCAGTCTTCACTGCATGCAGTGTAGCTTTGTCAAACTTGCCACAGTTGTGAACTACCTCCAGAGTGTCTTTCAGCCGTGCTAAATGTGCTGTTGTTGTTTCTTTTTATGGGCTGGAAAAGCATTGTTAGTGAGTGAATGCTTCAGAGTGCCACAATGTCAAAAGCGTTACTTTGTGGAAAGGGAAAGTGTTGCTGGGTCATTACTGCGGCACCTGCCGCTTCCCTGAGAGGCTGTCTCCGGGCAGAGGCGGCCTCATTACCCACAGCATCTAGCCCCCCCGTCCCCCCCGCGGCCTCCTGTCCCCCTCGTCCCCCCCGCGGCTTCCCCCCTCACGGCCTCCTGTCTTCCCCACCCCCCCCCACACCCCCCTCGATGTCATTTTGCTGTTTTTTTTCTGAGAGCAGGTATGGGCTGAATCAACTGCTTTTTATGCTCAGGCATAACTCTGAACATTAAAGGGATTGGACAGCATAACTCTGAACATTAAAGGGATTGGACAGCATAACTCTGAACATTAAAGGGATTGGACAGCATAACTCTGAACATTAAAGGGGATTGGACAGCATAACTCTGAACATTAAAGGGGATTGGACAGCATAACTCTGAACATTAAAGGGATTGGACAGCATAACTCTGAACATTAAAGGGATTGGGCAGCATAACTCTGAACATTAAAGGGATTGGGGATCATAACTGAACATTAAAGGGATTGGACAGCATAACTCTGAACATTAAAGGGATTGGACAGCATAACTCTGAACATTAAAGGGATTGGACAGCATAACTCTGAACATTAAAGGGATTGGGCAGCATAACTCTGAACATTAAAGGGATTGGGGATCATAACTGAACATTAAAGGGATTGGACAGCATAACTCTGAACATTAAAGGGGATTGGACAGCATAACTCTGAACGTTAAAGGGGATTGGACAGCAGCAGCCATGTTATTATGGCCGTAATTTCGATGGCTCCCTTGCTGTGTTTTTTTTTACATCCTGTCTTTTGAGAAGTTACTCTGTGCAGAAGGGCCTGTCTCTGGCTGAGCTGCATGCTTGTGTGTGCGTGTGTGTGTGCGTGTGTGCGCGTGCGTGTGTGTGCATGCGTGTGTGAGTGTGTGCGTGTGCGTGTGTGTGCATGTGTGTGCATGTGAGTGTGTGCGTGTGTGCGCGTACATGGGCATATGTGTGTGGTCGTCTCTGTGTTTGTCAGTATGCATGTGTGTGTGCTTTTTGTAGCTGTGTGATATTGTTGCTGTTAGTTAATTGTCAGTATGCATGTGTGTGTGCTTCTTGTAGCTGTGTGATATTGTTGCTGTTAGTTAATTGCTGTTGTGTTCCTGTTGATTTTTTTATTCAGTCTTGAAACACATCTCTCTATTCTTATGGGATTTGCTGATATTGGTCTAATCCAGTGGAGTTTCTGTTTATGATTAAGGCATGTAATGTGTGGCAAAGTATTATGACTTGGGTAATTGTATTAGGAGGTTCATTTCAAATTTCAATGCCAACAAATGTAATTGCAGGGGAGTTTATATAGTGAGCTACTGAAGGGTAGAGGCTTACTTATCTGTTTTATTTTTCCCTGGAAAACAACTGCTTTACTGCCACATGTCCATGAATGAAGGCTGAATATTGATCAGATGAGAGGAGTCTTTTGGCTGTAAAACGTGTGGATATGCCACTGGAGCCTGTTTGAAGATGCGGAGTGCATTTAGCCCAGGTCTGTAGAGCGCCGTGTTTGATGTACTGGCTGAAGGGGCAGTGAAGCCTGGGGAGAGGGCTGCGCTCATGTATGAGCCAGTGGTGTGCTGAGCGAGCGCACGTATCGGCCTGAAGTAGCCTGCATTACCTCTGTGCTGGGTCTGCTTTGAGTGCTTTTATACGGGTAACTCAAACAGTGTTTAATTAGAAATCCCATTAAGTGAAGACAAGCAGACAAATTACACTGAGGAAGCACTAAAAGGAAGATGTATTATACCAGTGACCTTTACAGCACAGTTTAAGACCAAAAAATCGAACAAGTCTTAAATTCTTAAAGAAAATCTTAGCTTTACTTTATATATTATTGTATTATATTCATGTTTTATTGTGCATATTGGCAGCGGGTTTGGTTTTCACACCTTGACTGACTTATGAAAGTGTTCAGTCCAGTTTTCCATTCCACATTTTATCTTTTTGTTCCTGCGGATTTTTATTCAAAGTCAGACATTTACTCAAATGTCTGTTTTGTGGCCGGATATCAGAGGATCATAGCAACGAGTCAGTGTTTGCATCAGCAGCTGTGACTGAAAGGACAGACTGCAGGCCAGCCTGCGCAGACGGGCTGCTGTCTGCAGCCTATGAGGGCTGATTGCCCTGAGGCGGGACCTGCAGATGCTGATGCTGTGTCTGTTCTGCTCAGCATACAGCGCAGCAGCCTCTGTGTGTGTGCCTGTGAGGTGTGTCTTCATGTGTCATGGAAAGTTTTCATCTAAAAGAGACATGTTGCAGTAAATTTCTTCTGTTAAATTTCTTCTTTTCTTCTGTTAATTGTGTATGACGCAGGTCTGCTCAGCAGAGCCTCTTCACTGCGACTGACCAAGGACAATAATATCAGCATGCAGCACACATCAATCACAGCTGCACGACCGGCACTGACAAACTAACCACTCAGCTGAAAATAAACCAATTAACTTCACGCATGGTGTTTTCAGGGGCTGCTGTGTTTGTCCTCATCACTGTTGTCCCCGTGTGCAGACAGCCAGGCTGGGGAAGAGCCACATGCTGATGCACACACCACTGTCACTGTCAGGAGTGTTTACTGAGCTCACTCACTACATGAGAGACAACATATTCTCTGCCCTTCTGCTGTGAAGCAGAACCATGCAATCAACTCATTTCAATAATGAAAACTATCAGCTTGGATTTATGGCTATTTAGAAAATTTGAGAGCAAAAGATAACAGAAGTAGTTAATGTCTGAGAGACAGAGGGAGAGGGAGGGGGAGAGGGGGAGGGAGAGGGGGACAGGGAGGGAGGGGGGAGAAAGAGAGAGAGGAGAGGAGGGTAGGGGAGCGGGAGAGGGAGGGAGAGAGAGAGAGAGAGAGAGAGAGAGGGGGGGGGGGGGGGGAGAGAGTCACACTTTCTGCAATCGTGTTACCAAAGTGTCAAAGCCCTCTGCCTGAGGAATAACCTCTTTGTGCATATTGCTTATGTTTCATGTATATGTATGTAAATAGAATGATGATTGGATTGAATGGAATTTGCTTTCTGTGCAACTGGCCAGTTAAAAACAGGGCAATTAAACACACTGTTAGAACAATATGGAAATCAGAATAACCGTGGTTATGTTAACATTAGCACGATAACCTCGGGTATGTTAACATTAGCATTATAACCTTGGTTATGTTAACATTAGTATGATAACCTTGGTTATGTTAACATTAGCATAATAACCTTGGTTATGTTAACATTAGCATAATAACCTTGGTTATGTTAACATTAGTATGATAACCTTGGTTATGTTAACATTAGCATAATAACCTTGGTTATGTTAACATTAGCATAATAACCTTGGTTCTGTGAGTGACAGACAGGGCCAAAGGGATGCAGTATTTGGTCCGTTTGGGCCTCTGAGCTGTACAGCTGGAATGAGGCGGTTATGAGGAGTTTATGACAGCAGTTTCGCATGTTAAGCTCCTGCACTGACAGCCCGGGCTCTGGACCACTGTGGTGTGAAACATGCCAAGGCTCTGTGCCAGGCAACAGGCAAATGGGGGAGCCCACTGTACCCCTGACTCTGAGTGAAAACCACAAGGCCAAAATGAAATGTAAGCTTATACGCAGTTCCTGGGCAAAGCAGGGCCAAGCAAAACGCACACAGGAGAAATCACCACCACATACAAATGCAAGACTGTGCCCTTCATTATAAAGGCTCAGTCCGCAAACAGCAGCGTCAAAATGTGCTGCAAACCGGAAACCCAGTCTTCCCCCAACCAAGGGGAGGCCATGTCCCTGTACAGGGACAGCGCCCCCTTCAGGTGGCTGTTTGTTATGTGTGGGTACAGCAGGTCCTAACAGCAGTGGCATGGCCATGTGTGAGGTCCGCTCCAAATATAGTCACCAAAATGAAAGGCTTATGCCTGCGTTTAGGCTGGAGAGGGGGGCTCGCTGTGGGTCTGGAGCTGCGGCTGGGGAATGAATGTTAGCGCTTCGCTGGGAGCAGAGGGCGTCTCTCTTAGCTTTGCACTGAAGGGTTTTCATTCATTCAGGGACGTGGTGTTGGAAAGCCTTCCCACATACGGCCAGCAGACCTGCAGGCGAGACTGCGCAGGAGTCATCGCTCTATCACTTCATCGCTCTATCACTTCGTGGCTCTATCACTTTGCCGCTCTATCACTTCATCGCTCTATCACTTCGCCGCTCTATCACTTCGTGGCTCTATCACTTTGCCGCTCTATCACTTCGTCGCTCTATCACTTCGTCGCTCTATCACTTCGTCGCTCTATCACTTCGCCGCTCTCATCACTTCGCCGCTCTATCACTTCATCGCTCTATCACTTCGCCGCTCTATCACTTCGCCGCTCTATCACTTCGTCGCTCTATCACTTCATCGCTCTATCACTTCGTGGCTCTATCACTTCGTGGCTCTATCACTTCGCCGCTCTATCACTTCATCGCTCTATCACTTCGCCGCTCTATCACTTCGTCGCTCTATCACTTCATCGCTCTATCACTTCGTGGCTCTATCACTTCGCCGCTCTATCACTTCATCGCTCTATCACTTCATCGCTCTATCACTTCGCCGCTCTATCACTTCGCCGATCGGAGCTGAAAGCCCAGCCTGCACCCGGCTCTCGCCCTCCTCTCTCCCTGTACGTGAGAGAGATTATTAACACAGTTCTGGCTGCGTCTGAGCGCCTGGTCTTCAGCTCGGTAATTAGAAAGCTGACCGTGCTTTGCTGGGGGCATCTCTCTGCTTTGTGAAGACTGATTAAATTCTAGTCGCTGACACGGTGGTTGAAACATCAGGGGTCAGGACAAAAACGGCTCGGATTTGGGCTGTGTCTGTTTGTGTCAGTGCCTTTAATCAGCGGAGGAATTCTCAGGGGAACACGCTGTTCCTGTGTGATGTGTCTCCTACACACTGAGTGCGCTGCAGTAACCTGGCAGCAGCAATCCATCCCATCACCGGGTCCTGGCTCCAGCTCCTGACCGCGTTGCTCCATCGTGTCTGGCATCTGCAGCAGAGGACTTTGGAAGGCTGTCAGATCTTTGCCTCCAGCAGCAGAAACATCCCCTGAGACCCTCCACAGGACAGAGCTGCTCGGCGTCTCTCTCAGGCTGCTAGCAGGGATTGCTCCTTCCTTTCGTGCTGATCGTGTTCCTGGTCAGCCCTCCTCAGGACTGAAAGCCACAGAGAGTAAAGAGTGAAACATGAGCAGTATTACAGTGAGACTGTGGGTGAAACTGCTGTAGCACAGCTTATGTGAGATAATCAATGCTGCTTAGCTTCCAGTGCGCGTCCTGCATGGACCCCTGGCAGATATTTACTGAAGTATGACACGCTTGAGCGTCTTTACATCGGAACATTGTGTAAACAAAGCGTTGTTTCGCTTGCCTTGTTGCTCATCAGAAACTGTCTGAAGAGACAGTCCTGTCATCTCAGAAAATGATTGATGGTCTTTTGAGCCCCTGTAGGGGGACCAGATGTACCCCACACACAGAGAAATGAATGTGTGGCTTCCACCTGAGACTGCACAGGTATCGCTGGCAGGATGGAAACAGTCCATCTGCTTCACTGAGAGATTTTCCTTCTGTCTGCTGCATGTGTTCTGACTGATCTGTGTGCGCTCGGCTCAGGTCACACCTGTGTGGTCAGTCAGTGTTCTTGGCTCAGGTCACACCTGTGTGGTCAGTCAGTGTTCTTGGCTCAGGTCACACCTGTGTGGTCAGTCAGTGCGCTCGGCTCAGGTCACACCTGTGTGGTCAGCCCAGGACAGCTATTAGCTCATCTACCTAATACGGTCTGTTTGGATCAGACCATCTCCTGAGTCCTGGTATAAATGTCTCTGAGGCTGATGAGTCCTCTACATCTGCTCACTTACCTCTCCATCCAGAGCAAACCTGAAAATACGATATAACACCCCACAAAAGATGAACACTAAAGTGTCAGTCCTGCCAGGCCAGCAGCAGGCACATTGGTGGCTGGAGATATGATGGATGCGTTACCCTCTGTGGGTGAGATGCTGCTGAACCGGAAACTGCCCCACAAGCCACTGCAGGTCTGAGCGATGGAGAACCAGGCTCCCCGGCAGGCCTCCAGGACCTCTCTTGAGCAGGAGACGTGCAGGGTGCAGTCAGACTGTTCATGGAAATTGAGCTCTGGAACATGCAAGTTTAGCACTCTGTGTGGTGAATTGAAACAGCTATTCCTTAGGAAGAACTGAGAAATATGAAAATTGATTCGATGAGTCCTGCAGGAAATCAGTAGGGTGGGTCAGGCAATCATTGAACTGCCACCCAGTAACACACTGAAAGACAGTGACAAGCGTGGAGGGAGTAGGGAGCAGTTAATGTTGGAGGATTAATGAGAGGAAGATGAAAATAATTGAGATATAATAAGTGAGAGGATGCATTTTTATGAGGATGTAAAGGCAGTGATAAAGATGCTCCAAACTCATTATGTATTTTCAATTATTACAGGACAGTTGGCAAAAAGTAAATTCATGTCTTTTTGGAATGGTTACTGAAAGCAGGGTAGTACTGCTGGAATTTCCAGAGAGGAACAGGCTTAAATTGTGTCTCTTTGCTATTTGGCTGCTATTGGAGCCCGTTGCTGGACTACATAAGCAGGCGTAATTATCATTGTTTGGTGTTTTCCGGGGCGCATGGCGAGCTGCGGTGGTGCTGTGGGTGGGATGCCCAGCAGGAGGCAGACCCTGAAGGCTCGGTCTTGGTGCTGTGATTGATGGGCTCCCTGGTAGAGGCTGCCGTTGATGGCAGGGGTTTGGCTGTGGTGATGGAAAGCGCCGTGAGCAGGCAGATGCTGGCTGGGAAAGATGCAGCCCGGCCCTCTGCATGCTGACGACACTGAGATCTTCTCTTGATAAAAAGGACATATTGGTTCCCCTGTCTTTTGTTTATCTCCATAATTCTTTGAGAAATGTCTCCTCTCGGATGGATTGCAGCAGAGTTATTTGTCTGTGCTTTATTCTCTGTTGAGCCAGCCAACGTGGCCATGGGGGGGGGGGTTCAGGACTGAAATCATAAATGGCTGTGATGTGAGTGTGTCTCTTCCTCGGCCTCTCAGCCGTGTAAATTGGTGAAATTTTTGCTTGTTTCACAATATTATGTTATATTTAGAAATGGAATATAAAAGGAGTGAAAGGCAGAAGTGACCAGAATTCTCTCAGCTGCAGGCTTGAAGGTCTGTAGTGTTATTCCATGAAACTAAACACGCAATAAACCCAATGCAGCCACTGATTCTCGCTCCTGAGCTGAGGGTGATGAACTGTGGCCACGAGCACGATGCAGTCGAAAGATCAGAATATTAATAGTAATTTTGTCCAGACCATCCATATTTGCACAGAGTCGTTGTTGTTGTAATGAAGTGGTTTGTTATCAAAGTATGACAAGTCAGTGGCAGTCTCACTAGGCTGCCTGCAGTTGCAGATTTATCTGAATAACAGAAATAAAGAAAACCCACGTATTAATTGCAAAATGAAATTTCATTTGAACAAATGTGCTTTACAGTGCTTGTAGATTAGAAATATCCTATTAGGCTGCAAGTTAACAATCCATAAAATTATAGCTGGCTTCATTAAAAATAGCCAGCATAGAAACTTGCTGAAGGTCGTTAATTGCTTTGAGTAATATGTTGCTAAAATGTCAATGCTATCGCAACATTCATTAGACCCAGAACCTGAAATGAAGCAATTTGTTTTTCTTTTTTTCTTTTTATCAAGTTTTCCAATTATGTGTATTTCTGGAGTGACCTTTATTGCTGTACATTCAATTACAGCACTCTGTGAAGGATCATACTGTCCTGCAGGACAGAGCATGTGTGAGAGCAGAGAGGCAGAGAGGGGTGTGTGAGAGAGCAGAGGGGTGTGTGTGTGAGCAAAGGGGTGTGTGTGAGAGGGCAGAGGGGTGTGTGTGTGAGAGCAGAGGGGTGTGTGAGAGAGCAAAGGGGTGTGTGAGAGGGCAGAGGGGTGTGTGTGTGAGAGCAGAGGGGTGTGTGAGAGGGCAGAGGGGTGTGTGTGTGAGAGAGCAGAGGGGTGTGTGAGAGGGCAGAGGGGTGTGTGTGTGAGAGAGGCAGAGGGGTGTGTGAGAGAGCAGAGGGGTGTGTGTGTGAGAGAGGCAGAGGGGTGTGTGTGTGAGAGAGGCAGAGGGGTGTGTGAGAGAGCAGAGGGGTGTGTGTGAGAGAGCAGAGGGGTGTGTGTAAGGGCAGAGGGGTGTGTGGGAGAGCAGAGGGGTGTGTGTGAGAGAGCAGAGGGGTGTGTGAGAGGGCAGAGGGGTGTGTGTGTGAGAGAGGCAGAGGGGTGTGTGTAAGGGCAGAGGGGTGTGTGAGAGAGCAAAGGGGTGTGTGAGAGGGCAGAGGGGTGTGTGTGTGAGAGCAGAGGGGTGTGTGTGTGAGAGAGGCAGAGGGGTGTGTGAGAGAGCAGAGGGGTGTGTGTGTGAGAGAGGCAGAGGGGTGTGTGTGAGAGGGCAGAGGGGTGTGTGTGAGAGCAGAGGGGTGTGTGTGTGAGAGCAGAGAGGCAGAGGGGTGTGTGAGAGAGCAGAGGGGTGTGTGTGAGAGGGCAGAGGGGTGTGTGTGAGAGCAAAGGGGTGTGTGTAAGGGCAGAGGGGTGTGTGAGAGAGCAGAGAGGCAGAGAGGGGTGTGTGTGAGAGAGCAGAGGGGTGTGTGTGTGAGAGCAGAGGGGTGTGTGTGAGAGCAGAGAGGCAGAGGGGTGTGTGAGAGAGCAGAGGGGTGTGTGTGAGAGAGAGGCAGAGGGGTGTGTGTGTGAGAGAGGCAGAGGGGTGTGTGTGAGCAGAGAGGCAGAGAGGGGTGTGTGAGAGGGCAGAGGGGTGTGTGTGAGAGAGCAGAGGGGTGTGTGAGAGAGAGCAGAGGGGTGTGTGAGAGAGCAGAGGGGTGTGTGTGTGAGAGAGGCAGAGGGGTGTGTGTGAGAGGGCAGAGGGGTGTGTGAGAGAGCAGAGGGGTGTGTGTGTGAGAGGCAGAGGGGTGTGTGTGTGAGAGAGGCAGAGGGGTGTGTGAGAGAGCAGAGGGGTGTGTGTGAGAGAGAGGCAGAGGGGTGTGTGTGAGAGCAGAGGGGTGTGTGTGTGAGAGGGCAGAGGGGTGTGTGAGAGAGAGCAGAGGGGTGTGTGTGTGAGAGGGCAGAGGGGTGTGTGTGAGGGCAGAGGGGTGTGTGTGTGAGAGAGCAGAGGGGTGTGTGTGTGAGAGAGCAGAGGGGTGTGTGTGAGGGCAGAGGGGTGTGTGTGAGGGCAGAGGGGTGTGTGTGAGAGACCAGAGGGGTGTGTGTGAGAGAGCAGAGGGGTGTGTGTGAGAGAGGCAGAGGGGTGTGTGTGAGAGAGCAGAGGGGTGTGTGTGTGAGAGCAGAGGGGTGTGTGTGAGAGCAGAGGGGTGTGTGAGAGACCAGAGGGGTGTGTGTGAGAGAGGCAGAGGGGTGTGTGTGAGAGAGCAGAGGGGTGTGTGTGAAAGAGCAGAGGGGTGTGTGTGAGAGAGGCAGAGGGGTGTGTGAGAGACCAGAGGGGTGTGTGTGAGAGAGCAGAGGGGTGTGTGTGAGAGAGGCAGAGGGGTGTGTGTGAGAGAGCAGAGGGGTGTGTGTGAGAGGCAGAGGGGTGTGTGTGAGAGAGGCAGAGGGGTGTGTGTGAGAGAGCAGAGGGGTGTGTGTGAGAGGCAGAGGGGTGTGTGTGAGAGCAAAGGGGTGTGTGTGAGAGAGCAGAGGGGTGTGTGAGAGAGAGCAGAGGGGTGTGTGTGAGGGCAGAGGGATGTGTGTGTGAGAGAGCAGAGGGGTGTGTGAGAGGGCAGAGGGGTGTGTGTGAGAGGGCAGAGGGGTGTGTGTGAGAGCAAAGGGGTGTGTGTGAGAGAGCAGAGGGGTGTTTGTGAGAGAGCAGAGGGGTGTGTGAGAGGGCAGAGGGGTGTGTGAGAGAGCAGAGGGGTGTGTGAGAGAGCAGAGGGGGGTGTGTGAGAGCAGAGGGGTGTGTGAGAGAGCAGAGGGGTGTGTGTGTGAGAGAGCAGAGGGGTGTGTGTGTGAGAGAGCAGAGGGGTGTGTGTGAGAGAGCAGAGGGGTGTGTGTGTGAGAGAGCAGAGGGGTGTGTGTGACGGCAGAGGGGTGTGTGAGAGGGCAGAGGGGTGTGTGTGTGTGAGAGGCAGAGGGGTGTGTGTGAGAGAGCAGAGGGGTGTGTGTGTGAGAGGCAGAGGGGTGTGTGTGAGAGGGCAGAGGGATGTGTGTGACGGCAGAGGGGTGTGTGTGAGAGAGAGCAGAGAGGGGTGTGTGAGAGAGCAGAGGGGTGTGTGTGTGAGAGAGCAGAGAGGGGTGTGTGAGAGAGCAGAGGGGTGTGTGTGTGAGAGAGCAGAGGGGTGTGTGTGTGAGAGAGCAGAGGGGTGTGTGTGAGAGAGCAGAGGGGTGTGTGTGAGAGCAGAGGGGTGTGTGTGACGGCAGAGGGGTGTGTGTGAGAGAGAGCAGAGAGGGGTGTGTGAGAGAGCAGAGGGGTGTGTGTGTGAGAGAGCAGAGAGGGGTGTGTGAGAGAGCAGAGGGGTGTGTGTGTGAGAGAGCAGAGGGGTGTGTGAGAGAGCAGAGAGGGGTGTGTGAGAGAGCAGAGGGGTGTGTGTGTGAGAGAGCAGAGGGGTGTGTGAGAGAGCATTGGGGTGTGTGTGTGAGAGAGCAGAGGGGCGGCAGTGTAGCATAGTGGTTAAGGAGCAGGACTTGTAACTGAAAGGTTGCCGGTTCAATCCCCGCTGGGACACTGCTGCTGTACCCTTGGGCAAGGTACTTAACCCACAATTGCCTCGGTAATTATCCAGCTGTATAAATGGATAACATTGTAAAGAACTGTAACCTATGTAAGTCGCTTTGGATAAAAGCGTCTGCCAAATGAATAAATGTAAATGTAAATGTGTGAGAGAGCAGAGGGGTGTGTGTGAGGGCAGAGGGGTGTGTGTGTGAGAGAGCAGAGGGGTGTGTGTGAGAGGGCAGAGGGGTGTGTGAGAGAGCAGAGGGGTGTGTGTGAGGGCAGAGGGGTGTGTGTGTGAGAGAGCAGAGGGGTGTGTGAGAGAGCAGAGGGGTGTGTGAGAGGGCAGAGGGGTGTGTGTGAGAGATGCTTGGGGTGTGTGTGAGGGCAGAGGGGTGTGTGAGAGAGCAGAGGGGTGTGTGAGAGGGCAGAGGGGTGTGTGTGAGAGATGCTTGGGGTGTGTGTGAGGGCAGAGGGGTGTGTGAGAGAGCAGAGGGGTGTGTGAGAGAGCAGAGGGGTGTGTGTGAGGGCAGAGGGGTGTGTGTGAGAGAGAGCAGAGGGGTGTGTGAGAGAGCAGAGGGGTGTGTGTGAGGGCAGAGGGGTGTGTGAGAGAGCAGAGGGGTGTGTGAGAGGGCAGAGGGGTGTGTGTGAGGGCAGAGGGGTGTGTGTGAGAGAGGGCAGAGGTGTGTGTGAGAGAGCAGAGGGGTGTGTGTGAGGGCAGAGGGGTGTGTGTGAGAGATGCTTGGGGTGGAGTTCACCCTGAATGAGTATGTGCTGCTGAAAATGAAGGTTTGTGTCATTATTTTTCCAGATAAATGTGCTGTGATTGAAGGGGGTGGTAAACGTGCGGTTTCAGGTGTAGTGATGTTAGGTAACGGTTGAAACGGTAGCTAGCTAGCAGGGCTACGTTGAACACAATTTATAGGCTGCAAAAATACAGGTGTAAATGGAAGAAACACTGGAGTGGAAACAATGGAGAAATGACTCCATTTTCCCAGAGCAGCTGGAAAGCACAGCACCGCTTTGAAAACCAGCCAGTGGCCTGACCACAGACAGACCTCAGTGTGGATGGGTTCTAACTCCTTCCCATGTGGGAAACAGGGAATTTCCCCACTCTCAGCTGTGAAGGAGGAGGCTGGGAGGTGTAGTTCTCCAGGGCAAGTTACATCTGTTCATCACAGGCAAATATGTACCACCTGTTTTTAGAGGTACATGGGTGTGTAAGTTATGTCTGAATCTCAGAAACAGACAAATGCATAAGTGAGGTGCTCACGAACAGATACTCAGTGCTCTGAAGTCTGAATTAGTCCCTTAGAATGAACATACACAGATTAATTTAAAATAGCTGCTTTCATGGCTTTGATTGACATTAATAAGTGCTTTCCATGTGGTCTGCTTAAAATAAAATTGTATAAATATATAAATATTATTAAATACAAAATAAATTATTGTTAATATATTGTAATATATGTGTATATGTACAGATGGTCATGCTCATGTATTGAGACTTGAGTATTGAATATTTTTTCTGTGTGGAGCAGAACTTTGCCTCATGCAATTAACCTGGAGTTTAATCAATTCCAACCAGAGCCAAGTGGAAGAAAATCAATTAGAGACAGACAGTGTGCAGGTAAAGCCATCAAGACAGCAGCTCGTGGAGAGGGAGGCGGGTGAGAAAGATCCATCAGCTCCAGATACAGCTGTGTCTCAACAGTGCACATCTGGCCCTTCATGTCTGTGGGCAGGGCTTCACACTGGAGCATCATGGGACATGCAGTTTCACAGAAAGTGGCATTGGTTTTGTCAGATAAACTCTTTAAATACTAATGAAAGAGGAGAATTGTAGGTCAGACAGAAATCTGAAGCTGTGGGTAGTCCAGACGTGAAAATGGCTGGCAGTTAGAGCAGCTTCTGGGGCATAGAGGCACTGCCAGAGATGAGAGAGTAGGGAATGACTGTTTGATGTAATAATGTAGATGCATTATTCTTACATTCAGAACAGCATGCTATAAGGACAAGCATGTCACTTTGACTTTAATTAGGATACATATTTGCATATTGTAATGTGCTTTCAGTGGAATGTTTTTTATTTCTGAAAGCACTTCTGTGAGAACAGAAATGGGCATTAATAGAAAAGAAATCTTTCAGTCCTCTTAGTCTCTGAGCCACAGCGCTCCTGCAGGGCTAATGTGTTATTTTCAAGGAGAGCACCATAATGGTTTTTACTGTGCATACAGACAATAAATACTAATATACAGATGTAGGAGTGTCCGGCCTTGGGAATCTCCACTGGGATGTGCAGGGCCCTGCAGGGTGGTGTAGGGTTTTCAGGAGCCAAAGGGCCTAACGATTGTAATGGCCATGACCCAGAACACAGCCCCCCCCCCCCCCATCAGACTGCCTCTGATTTCCTGACTCTTAGCATTCAGACCTTTTGTCCAGCTGTGGCTGCTTAGCCAATCAGAAGCACAATGAGCTCACACACTGCAATGTGGGAGTCTGCAGGAGAGCGGTGATCGATATATGGATTGATGCTTTATGACGTTCAGCTGGGTTTTGGTTCATAATAAAGAGGAACTGTATAAATGAGTTTATAGCACAGACAGCCTCTAATGAAACGACATTAATGACATTGCGGCTGAAGTAGGGAAAGATAAAAATGAAATATAATCATATTGCAATAAAATTCAGCCGGTGTTAATTCAAGCACTGCCTGTTTTCTGGGCATGCTGAATATGAAAGTACTTTGAAACGGATCCAGTTTGTACCTTTGTGTGTGGAAGTGTGTCACATTCACTTCAAAATTGTATTTTCTGTCCTCCTGCAGTGTCTTTTAAATGAGTCTCCTCTGAGCCAAGAAAAAATAAATCACTTCAAATTGACCTGTCTGGCTCTGCAAGAGGTTAACCATCATGAAATGGGGACCTCGCTAGACAATATGGTGAATGTGTTACTGCTAATGCTGCAGCAACCAATTCCAATTTCTATTATGTCACAACAATATTATGAATCAATAGCTATTGTTAATTGTTAATTTAGTAAACATTATATATAGCACTACTATAAAGATTTAAATATTATATTACCTGTCCTTCTGCAGTTGGTGATGTCTACGGTGATGTCTCAGGAACATAAATACTTTTGTCAAGATTCTTTAAAGTCTAATAACACATTTGTCTCCAAGGAAACACATGTTCCCAAAATTGATTAGATTAGTGTCCATTCTCCGGGTAAGGCCTTTCAGGTTGGGTCATATCTGCTTGTGGATTTGATGTGCTTCAGGTGACTGGTGCTGTCAGAGGTGTCCTGTGTCAGGTGCCAGGTGTGAGGAGCTGTGTACTCTGTGCAGGCAGGTGTGTTATGATTTTATTGTATGAGTTTGGACAGTTTTCCTGTAAAGGTGCCTCGGTTCAGACGAATTTTCAGGATTTGATGCTTAACTGCTGCGTTTTGCTCAGTAATGGAAAGGGCTCAGGTGACTTATACCTGTCTGCTGTGCACCAGCTGTTTCCTCTGAACAAATCAATACATGTAATCTGTGTTCCTCCTGCCCACTGTGGTAATATCCCCTGCATTTCCCCAGCCGTTCCCCAATCCCTGAGATCTGTGAGTGCCCCCGTACGGCTGACGTCTGCAGGGGACACACAGCCAACATCCAGGGCCTGCCACTGGATTATGAAAATGCTGACATTTATTGTCATGAAGAATATGCTTATTTTCTAAATACATATATAATACATATATATGTAGTTATGTGAATGATATATGCATTAATGTGAATTGTAAGATGGGCCAGTATTGGGACACTTTTTCTCCCAGACCAAGTGGACACAACAAGCAGTGCCACTGAGAGGGACACTGAACTGCAGGAGGTCCCTGTCTTTTGCGTGAATTTAAGATTAGGGCAAATTAAGGTTCTGACTGTCGTACTCAGTACAGGTTTTGCATGAAAACGCCGGTGCCTTTGCCTGGATAACGGTGTCCTTAGATGCATTTCAATCTGCCGTGTCCCTCTGCCAGTTCAGTGCCTTAATTAGCGGCTGATATACACTGGCTACTCCAGCCTGTAATAGTGGCTGTTCATCTCCCAGGCGCTCATTACACATGGAGTTCAGGTTCTTTCTCTCTAACGGCCTGTTAGACAATAAAAAATGCACTGAGTTTAGTTCTTAAATACCACCACCATCTTTAAACTCAGCGATATGCACAGCAAACCATGTCTGTGGCTGTGAGATGTGCTACAGGAGGTGAAATGAGTGAGAATGTACATGCAGCAGTAGAGTAGAAGCCTTTAGCAGCCTGCTCTCTTACAGGGATATGGGTGACCAAAGCTCTCCAATGGCACATTCACCAGCTTCAGCTGGTTATGGGATGAGGGGACCTGCACAACTGAAGCACGATTAGAGAGTATAATTACCACAAGAGCGATTGCATGCTGAGGATGTTTGGTGATGTTTATTGGAGAGAATCAGCTCACATAATGCTGTACTGACAGAAAGAAGCAATACCGCGTGCCAAAATATCAAGATGGATTTTCCTGAAAGGCAGTAAAGCGGCTTTTCCTGGAGAGAGTGTGACATGTAATTTACTCTGCAGCTGAAGGCTCTCTCTGATTGGAGTGAGGGATGATCAGTGCTTTGCTTAATGAAATGGTTGCTGTCATGTTTCACGAATGCTTTCAAAACCTCTTACATTGATACCATTTTGTTTTGTTGCCATGAGACATTCTTCAATTTGCATTTGTTACCTGAGGGACGTACGGAATGAATTAGAGAATAATTTAAACATGTTAACACACAAGTACAGATATATTCTAGAGAGCTCATGGTGCTGATTCTGAGGCTGCTTCGTGTTGTGGTTGTGTCGTGCGGTGTGGAATATACAGTCAGTGCTTAGCAGGTCGCTGGTGGAGGAGCTGGCGGCTCGTAACTGAACACCTTTGACTTAAGACTCACATGTTTAGTAAACAAGAGTCGCACATGCAGCCAGTGTGAGCACATAAGGCTTGTATCACAGCAGGCTTCATTCTGCAGAAGGTTTTTATGAAGTGGTTCCAGAAGCAGTTTCTCATAAATATGATTTACTTTGCATATGAAACATGGCAATAATAATGAAGTCTCTGAGAATCCTTGTACTTTGCAAACATATATATGATAGTTTCCTACACAAATATTAAACACAAATTTCTCATATAACTTTCAATGTTATATCGCTATATCCAACATGTATTTCTTGGCTAGGGTTTGTGGATATACCTTGTACTCTTAGATTTACAAGCTTTTAAAATAAATATATTGGGCCATTTGTACATGCTGGTGGAACTGTCATGGTTCCAAGCCAAGGCAAGCCACTGTTTCTTGGCAATCTGTGAGGAAGGTCTGAGCAGTGAAATTTCTGCCAATTTTGAGACTTGCTCAATACACCATTTGACACATTGTAGTACATTCCTGAAATTAGCTAAAATAACAACCATGACATAACAGTAATTCAACACAGATGTTTCTGTTAAAAGTCGCAGGTACCCATGTGAGCAGTGCAATACAGAACAAGCTAACGTGGGGCCAGTGGCAGGGTCACTGTTTTAGCTGGATTTATCTGGGAGTGGGAGTTACTGTAGCGAGCAGGCTCACGGAGCTGAAGGGAATTCTGAAATGGTAATTAATGCATGTGTCATATGCCACTGATGTGATCTGGATCAGGACCATTTGGACTGGAGGCTGGGAGTTAAGTTTTCTGATGTGCAGACTGGCAAGTGTTTGTTAACAAACCAACAAATGTCCAAGGCAGAGGGGTCTTTTCGTCATCATTGGTCCACCAGAAAAATAACAAACCTCAATGAGAAATGGCAGACTTTCATCAAAGCTCTAAGGGTGGAATAGCGAACGGAAAGCTGCCCTTTGCTAGAGGCTTCACTGCCTTCTGTTTCTGCTGCCTCTGTCTCTCACTCTCTCTCTGTGGGCCGATACAGCTTGATGGGATTGGTCACTGGCCAAACTGTAGGCCCCTCCCCACAAACAGGCACCTCACTTCAGCCTCATGAGCTGTACTGCAGGGAATTGTTCATATTAAAAAGATTACTCATTGAATGATTTCAATGATTTTTAAAAGTATATAATTTTATTCATTTGATTAATATATGTATGAAGTAAAAAGGAAAATAGCAATGCAGTGATGTAGTGTGGAGGTTTGCGTGAGTGGATGTGAGTGCTGAGCTCTCTGTGGGAGGATGTTTGCGGATGCTGCTCTACAGCTCCCCCTGCAGGACATGCGAGGTGCTGCAGCTGCTCCGCTATGAGAGCCAGCCCTTGTGTGGCTGTGCTGATTTAAGGGCTGGACGTGGGGCAGAGTGTGTTAGCATTGCAGTCACGGCTGCAGCCGGATCAGAGGAAGCGCGGCTGCCATTCAGAGCTGCAGACGGCTAAATGAATCAGTTCTGTGCTGCCGTGGCCCTGGCCCCCTTCCACCGGTCCTCTCTCCAATCACAACACTTCCTTTCCTCAGCCCCTTCCTGCTCAGCCACTAAATTCTGATAAATTACTGTCCCTTTCGTTTTACAGGCCAGTAACCCAGTGCTCTTTGGGTCTATGGCATTTTACACCTCTCCTTTGAGGCTCTCTTTTCCCCCCAAATGTCTTTTTGTCTGTTATTTGTCTTTAATTAAAGTATTTCCATAGCTCTTACAATTATGTTATGACACTGAACCAAAATATTTTTTCTTTTTTTACATTGGGCATGTGTATGGTGATATGGATCAGTCATTTCAAAATGTTTAAGTGATTAATTTTGTTTTATTTTTGTCTGTTTGTTCATACACTATATGGACAAAAGTACTTGGCCACACCTGTTTTTCAGGGTTTGGGCTAGGCCCCTTATCTCCAGTGAAGGGCAATCTCAATGCTTCAGCATACCAAGACATTTTGGACAATGCTATGCTTCCAACTTTGTGACAACAGTTTGGGGAAGTCTCTATTCTATTCCAACATGACTGTGCCCCAGTGCACAAAGCAAGGACTATAAAGACATGGTTTGATGAGTTCGGTGTGGAAGAACTTGATTGGCCCACACAGAGCCCTGACCTCAACTCCATCGAGCACCTTTGGGATGAACCGGAACGGAGATTGCGAGCCAGGCCTTCTCGTCCAACATCAGTGCCTGACCTCATAAATGCTCTACAGAATGAATGGGCACAGAAACACTCCAAGTAGAAAGAAGAGTGGAAGCTGTTATTGCTGCAAAAGGGAGACCAACTCCTTATTAAAGTATATGTATTTGAATACAGTGTCATTACAGTCCCTGTTGGTGTAATGGTCAGGCGTCCAAATACTTTTGTCCATATAGTGTATGATTATGTATTATTTCAGACATGTCTGTTTGGAAGTTATGAAAATATGTGTTATTTAATTGCTTCAAAGGAACTAACTGTCTCCTGACAGCACTGCTGCTGTTTCTGTGCTTGTAGATGCTCCCGGTGCTGGTGACGTCGTTCTCTCTGAGTCCCGGTGTTGGTGATGTCGTTCTCTCTGAGTCCCGGTGTTGGTGATGTCGTTCTCTCTGAGTCCCGGTGCTGGTGATGTCGTTCTCTCTGAGTCCCGGTGTTGGTGATGTCGTTCTCTCTGAGTCCCGGTGCTGGTGATGTCGTTCTCTCTGAGTCCCGGTGCTGGTGATGTCGTTCTCTCTGAGTCCCGGTGTTGGTGATGTCGTTCTCTCTGAGTCCCGGTGCTGGTGATGTCGTTCTCGCTGAGGCGCGGTGCTGGTGTCAGTCCCCCGGTTTGTTTGAGTGCTGGGAATGGTGATGCACTCAGCTGTATGTGCCTGCAGAGGGATGGTGGCTCCGGGGCTGGAATGAGCTCGGAATTCAGATGCGTTTATCAGCTCCCTGCAGCCGGGGCTGGACTCGCCATCAGCACGTTATCTCTCTGCTAGGTTTAACGCGTCTCCCTGGCTAGGGTCACAGCGCACGCCGAGCACACTGAGCTCACCGCTCACACCGAGCTCACCGCTCACACCGAGCACACCGCTCACACCAAGCACACCGCTCACACCGCTCACACCTCTCACACCTCTCACACCGCTCACACCGCTCACACCGAGCACACCAAGCACACCGCTCACACCTCTCACACCTCTCACACCGCTCACACCGCTCACACCGAGCACACCAAGCACACCGCTCACACCGCTCACACCGAGCACACCAAGCACACCGCTCACACCGCTCACACCTCTCACACCTCTCACACCGCTCACACCGCTCACACCGAGCACACCAAGCACACCGCTCACACCTCTCACACCGCTCACACCTCTCACACCGCTCACACCGCTCACACCGAGCACACCAAGCACACCGCTCACACCTCTCACACCGAGCACACCAAGCACACCGCTCACACCGCTCACACCGAGCACACCAAGCACACCGCTCACACCTCTCACACCGAGCACACCGCTGACACCACTCACACCTCTCACACCGCTCACACCGCTCACACCGAGCACACCAAGCACACCGCTCACACCTCTCACACCGAGCACACCAAGCACACCGCTCACACCGCTCACACCGAGCACACCAAGCACACCGCTCACACCTCTCACACCGAGCACACCGCTGACACCACTCACACCGCTCACACCGCTCACACCGAGCACACCGAGCACACCGCTCACACCGCTCACACCGAACACACCGAGCACACTGAGCTCACCGCTGACACCGAGCTCACCGCTCACACCGAACACACCGAGCACACCGCTGACACCACTCACACCGCTCACACCGCTCACACCGAGCACACCGAACACACCGAGCACACTGAGCTCACCGCTGACACCTCTCACACCGCTCACACCGCTCACACCGAGCACACCGCTCACACCGCTCACACCGAGCTCACCGCTCACACCGCTCACACCGAGCTCACCGCTCACACCTCTCACACCTCTCACACCGCTCACACCGAGCACACCGCTCACACCGAGCACACCGAGCACACCGCTCACACCGAGCACACCGCTCACACCGAGCACACCGCTCACACCAAGCACACCGCTCACACCGCTCACACCGAGCACACCAAGCACACCGCTCACACCGAGCTCACCGCTCACACCGCTCACACCGCTCACACCAAGCACACCGCTCACACCGCTCACACCGAGCACACCAAGCACACCGCTCACACCGAGCTCACCGCTCACACCGCTCACACCGCTCACACCAAGCACACCGCTCACACCAAGCACACCGCTCACACTGAGCTCACCGCTCACACCTTTCACACCGCTCACACCAAGCACACCGCTCACACCGCTCACACCGCTCACACCGAGCACACCGCTCACACCTCTCACACCGCTCACACCGCTCACACCGAGCACACCGCTCACACCTCTCACACCTCTCACACCGCTCACACCTCTCACACCGCTCACACCGAGCACACCGCTCACACCTCTCACACCGCTCACACCGAGCACACCGCTCACACCGAGCACACCGCTCACACCGCTCACACCGAGCACACCGCTGACACCACTCACACCGCTCACACCGCTCACACCGAGCACACCGAGCACACCGCTCACACCGAGCACACCGCTCACACCAAGCACACTGAGCTCACCGCTGACACCGAGCACACCGCTGACACCGAGCTCACCGCTCACACCGAACACACCGAGCACACCGCTGACACCGCTCACACCGAGCACACCGCTCACACCTCTCACACCTCTCACACCGCTCACACCGCTCACACCGAGCACACCGCTCACACCTCTCACACCGAGCACACCGCTGACACCTCTCACACCGAGCACACCGCTGACACCACTCACACCGCTCACACCGCTCACACCGAGCACACCGCTCACACCGCTCACACCGAGCACACCGCTCACACCGCTCACACCGAGCTCACCGCTCACACCTCTCACACCGCTCACACCGAGCACACCGCTCACACCGCTCACACCGAGCACACCGCTGACACCACTCACACCGAGCACACCGCTCACACCGAGCACACCGCTCACACCGCTCACACCGCTCACACCGAACACACCGCTCACACCGAGCACACCGAGCACACCGCTCACACCGCTCACACCGAGCACACCGCTCACACCGAGCACACCGCTCACACCGCTCACACCGAGCACACCGCTCACACCGAGCACACCGCTCACACCGCTCACACCGAGCACACCGCTGACACCACTCACACCGCTCACACCGCTCACACCGAGCACACCGAGCACACCGAGCACACCGAGCACACCGCTCACACCGAGCACACCGCTGACACCGAGCACACCGAGCACACCGAGCACACCGAGCACACCGCTGACACCACTCACACCGCTCACACCGCTCACACCGAGCACACCTCTCACACCGCTCACACCGAGCACACCGCTCACACCGCTCACACCGCTCACACCGAGCACACCGCTCACACCGCTCACACCGCTCACACCGCTCACACCTCTCACACTGAGCTCACCGCTCACACCTCTCACACCGAGCACACCGCTGACACCGAGCACACCTCTCACACCGCTCACACCGAGCACACCAAGCACACCGCTCACACCGCTCACACCGAACACACCGAGCACACCAAGCACACCGCTCACACCGCTCACACCGCTCACACCGAGCACACCGAGCACACCGAGCACACCGAGCACACCGCTCACACCGAGCACACTAGCTGAGGAGGCAGGTGAAAACAGCTTGCATGGTAAAAATGAAAATGTCATGAACAATCTGTGCGTGCGTGCGTGCGTGCGTGCGTGCGTGCGTGCGTGCGTGCGTGCGTGCGTGCGTGCGTGCGTGCGTATGTTCAGATAAGCACAGCCCAGCTCTGTTTTTGGAGTGAAATGTACATCTTTCCTTGGTACGGAAATCCAGAGTCTTTAGGACCTGGAGCTCTGAAAAAATGTTGTCTCCATACTAGCGTGCAGCAAAAAGCCAGCAGATTTAATGAGTCTTCATCTCTTCCTCTGAGTGTGTGTGACCACCAAGCGGCGGGCTCCTGGGAAACACACACCAACGCTACATGACAACTTTGGCTGAAGGAGAATCAAAACAGTCTGTCAATTTGAAAAACAATGTCTTTCCAGACTGCAGAGATTCCTCGTTAGCCCAGTACACACACTGCCGTGCTCCGCTTCTGGCAGAAAGCACGCTCATTTCTGCTGTAAACGGATGAGTTGAAAGAGTGCCTGTTAGCATGCCCCTGTTAGCATTTGAGCGTTCCACTGATCTGTCTCAGTCTGTGAGATCATTACTGTCCCTCACAATGTTCACCTGAAGTGATCCTGGCAAACAATAACACTGCCTTTCTTCTAAGAGTGAATGCTACAGCTAATGTGTTTGTGCATGTGTGTGCGCACGTGTGTGTGCGTGTGCTTGTGTGCGCACGTGTGTGTGCATGTATGTGCGTGTACTTGTGTGCGCACGTGTATGTGTCTGTGCGTGTGCGCACGTGTATGTGCGTGTGCTTGTGTGCGCGCGTGTGTGTGTGTGTGTGCTTGTGTGCGCACGTGTGTGTGTGCATGTGCTTGTGTGCACATGTGTGTGTGCGTGTGCTTGTGTGTGCGTGCGTGTGTGTGTGTGTGCTTGTGTGCGCACGTGTGTGTGTGCATGTGCTTGTGTGTGCACGTGTGTGTGCATGTGCTTGTGTGCACATGTGTGTGTGCATGTGCTTGTGTGCGCACGTGTGTGCGTGTCTGCTCCAGGGCACATTGTTGTCCTCTCCTTCACAGTCCTGTACAGCCACAGTGTACCAATCAAATGACGTCCCTTGCTTTCCCTGTGCTGCCCCTCTGATTCAGGGACTCTGTAACTGACTGTCTTTGCATAGCTGTGCTGGGGAAAGTGAGTGAAAAATGCTTTGTATTTTTTGAAAAGGCTGTGGAATCCTCTGGTTGTGTTGGTATGAGACTGTTCCCCCTTTCATTCTTTACCATGGGGGGGGGGGGGGGGGGGGGGCACAATTCCAGCTGCCTGTATGTGCTATTCCAGGACTAAGGCCCCATTCGAAAGTGTGTAGAATTCTCTGGGTGTTTTGGAAAAGTGTGTAGAATTCTCTGGGTATTTTGGTAAAGTGTGTAGAATTCTCTGGGTGTTTTGGAAAAGTGTGTAGAATTCTCTGGGTATTTTGGTAAAGTGTGTTGAATTCTCTGGGTGTTTTTGAAAAGTGTGTAGAATTATCTGGGTATTTTGGTAAAGTGTGTAGAATTCTCTGGGTATTTTGGTAATGTGTGTAGAATTCTCTGGGTATTTTGGTAATGTGTGTAGAATTCTCTGGGTGTTTTGGAAAAGTGTGTAGAATTCTCTGGGTATTTTGGTAAAGTGTGTAGAATTCTCTGGGTGTTTTGGAAAAGTGTAGAATTATCTGGGTATTTTGGTAAAGTGTGTAGAATTCTCTGGGTGTTTTGGTAAAGTGTGTAGAATTCTCTGGGCATTTTGGTAAAGTGTGTAGAATTCTCTGGGTGTTTTGGTAAAGCGTGTAGAATTCTCTGGGCGTTTTGGTAAAGCGTGTAGAATTCTCTGGGTGTTTTGGTAAAGTGTGTAGAATTCTCTGGGTGTTTTGGTCTCTGCTCTTTCGTTGCACTGAGGACAGTTCTTCTCTTAGTCACTAAAAGCTGGCATGTGCATTAGGGTTCAGAATTACCATTCAGAGTTACCATCACTAAAAGGAATTTCATTAAATTACTGCATGTTACGTTATAAAACACAGCAAGACTGTTCAATGGCCAAAGAGCAAGCAGAAAAATGACTAAAGACTGGACATTTTTCTCTAGAGTATTTTATGAGAGCCTCATGGTTTGAGCTGAACTGAAGAGCCCGGGGTCGGCTCTGTGCTCTGTGTGTGCTCTCTGACTCCTGCCTCTTTAAATAAAGCATTGTTACAGTTTGAGAGATTCTTAAACAAATTTAAGCATCTTATTTTACTCCTGATTTGCGAGTCAAAAATTGCACGGTTTAAATAATATATATAATTAAAATACAGCATGACTTCATTTTTTCCCTCAGAGTTCCTGACGAGCTGCATTGCTGTTAGATTGAACCTGGCTTTTTGTATCATAGTGACTGTGGTCTGATATGGATAGGTGTGCTTTGTGTGGGAATAAGTGTGATGCACTGATCCAAGGGTGGATGTTATTTTGTTTAGAGCATATGCAGTATATCACCCTAATGCAGTTATGTAAAGCAGCTGGAAATGGAATTCTCATTTTGTCAAACATAAGTTGGAGGGATATGATGAAAATTTTTCCAAACGGATGAATTCTTAACCCTCAGGCATGGTTGCCCTGTACAGCTGGTACAAAATGAACAAACCAAATTGCACTAGATTTATTTTAAAATGCCATTTGCACTACACTAGTTAGTGTATATTTTTAAACATGCCCTACAGCTACTTTGAAAATGATGCTATCACCAAATCATGAATAATCCAATAGAAAGAACCCGTTGAATACAGCAGTAGGATTCGTCTCAATGTACTGGTAGAATAATTGCTACCTTCTTCCAAGAAAATTAGATGCTAGCAGTTTCCAACTTAATGATTAAAGTTTATGACAAAAGAATAGATAGATAAAAAGGAAGAAAATACCTGGAAAAATATATGTAAATAAATAAATCACACATCTTTTTAGCAGATGTTGAATGTATAACGTAAACATCTGGACCTCATTCAAATCATTTTAAACATTTTTAAAACACAGTAATGATTCCTTATGTGATGATTATATGATTGACTGTAAGCACTGTGATCCACAGTTGGACAGGTCACACACAGTGTAATGATGGTAAATGAGGAATGAGTAATCTCTAACTAAATCTGTCTGTTCTGAAAGTGCACATCTGTGTTGTGTCTGTAAAAGCTAATTGCCAATGGGCCATTTGCTCCCCAGCAGGCAGTATACACGCAGAAAGTGCTGTTAGAAATACGTGCTGTACAAGGACATACTGACTTAATATTTGAGTTTGACAGCCAAAAAGGTGCTGACAGCATGGAGGGTCATCAAGCTCTTTGTCCTTTTTTGTGTCTCCAGGTCTGATCTTTCCGGCAGTCAGCTTCTGACAGGGGATCTCTCTCCTCTGCTGTTCCACATGTGCACATGTGCGCATGGCAGCCTGGTAACAGGGAAGTCAGTGTTGCTGGGGCAGCCCTTCAGTAAGGCCTGTCTGTGATTGGCTGACAGAGACGGGGTGGGGGTGTATAGGGCAAGGAGTGATGGTGGAAAATGTACAGATCTCCAGGATGCAGGAAATCGCATCATTCACTAGATCCATGAGGAATTATAAGCTCTGTTAGATCCCTGAGAAATCCACAGAGTGTCTGCAAAAATCCTCAAAAGATGCAGAGCAGAAATCCCTGTGTTTCCCTATTACATAAATCCTACAGTGTTTCAGTGGTGAAGATTATTCATTTGAGGTCTCTTTTCCATGAGTATACACTCTCCTGATCGATCTACACCTTTTTGACAGTTATTTAAGGGATGATTTAAACCGTTTACTGCAGTGGTACGGGAGGCCTCAGGTCAGGACAGAGTCCTGAGAGTGTGAGGCTTGTCTGAGCCACCAGATGCTGGAAATTCTTTGATTTCTATTTCGAGTCTGAAAGCTTTACGAGGCACTTAAAAGTGCAGTATTGAGTTTATTTGCCTTAGCTTTGCTGTATTGGTTCAGAGAGTGCATTAATTGCATGTGTTTTATGGATCTATTACTGTCTGTTCATCCTTCCTTTGATCAGTACTTTGCTGCTTTGATGAATTCAGTAAATCTATAAAATGTGTAAAGTTATGTAATTATTGAGGACTGTGCAGGGAATCCATGATGCTGAGCACAGCAGGTGTTGCATGTTGAGGCCAATCCTCCAGTGTGTTGAGTAACAGCGTTCAGTGATTCGCTTGTGTTTCAGAAAATGATACCCCTCCTTAGCCTTTCAACACTTTTAATGTGCGATGCTAGATGAAGTATTCGATAAATTATTCCCTTATATTTGCAGTTTCCTCTGACTTCAGTAACTCAGTTCTGAATCAACAGTAATGACTAAAGAGGAAATCATATTAATCTGTTTGTTTTGACTGATTGAGTCTAATCAATCAAGAATTATTAATAATATTAATTATTAATAAACCCAGATAGTATTTGTTAACATATACAATTATAACAGCAGTTTAGATTACAGCCACAAGGTAATTTTGCTTATGATTTGCTGCAAGGTATTTGTAAAGTTAAATCAAATCAAACATCAATACAGAAACGACATCAGGAATAAGATGAGAAACCGTTAAAGAACAAACAGATTAAAAAAGGAAAATATCCATGCGGTTTAAATTCCAATATAAAATGCTACTAAGAATAAGCATTGAATTTAAATGAGAGTAAATTGACATAAAAGTCCTTGACTCTGCAGGGCTGGAGTCAGTCTGGTGTTGAGAGTTAGTGAAGGAGTCGTCCTGAAGGCCATTCTCTTTGCAGAATGTGATATGCGAGCTGTCTGTGGTCCAGGCCTGGGGGTCACGCTGCCGCTGCTGCCGCTGCTGCTGCTTCTGCTGCTGTGTGATCTCATCCTCACAGCATTACCGCTGGCTGCCACAGAAGTTTGTGTGTGATATCCACATATTCAAGCTCACTGGCTGTGGAGTCCATCACTGTTGATTGATGAGTTTATTTCTACCCATGACTCTGTGGGTTTGTTAGATAAGACCCCCCTCCCCTGCATTGGCTCATGGGGGTGTCCTCCTCACTCCAGTCTGTTTTTGCTGGTCCCTCCTGTCAGGGCGAGAGCTGTCCCCCACCCGCTGGGGCGAGGCAGATGTGATATTTGGATTCTCTGAACACATGGAGAGAATGGCTGTCTGCACCTTCTTAGTGGAGAGAAAGGGGAGATGAAAAGGCTGAGTTAGAGTTTAATGTTGTGAGAATATGATCAGTGGCATGAGTAATGGGTCAGAACTGCGTGCCGGCCTGATGGCGTTGGTCACATGGCTGAGCTGCCAGAGCCACAGATGGTTCCGTCAGTGAAATGATCTTCCCTGGCGAGCAGCTCCTCTCCTGAGGCTCAACACCATTTGCTTTCAATTGTTTGCTGTGGCAAACAAAAGGCAGTGACTGTGAGAGACCTTCAGAAGAGTTACAGAGTGAGATCCTTTCTGTGCAAATGATCAGGTGAGTGAGTATGCAGTGAGTATGCTTTGAGTGTACAGTGAGTATGCAGCAAGCTGAGAGTAAGCTGTCAGTATGCAGTGAGTAAACTGTAAGTACTCTGTGAGTGAGTATGCAGTGAGTAAACTGTAAGTACTCTGTGAGTGAGTATGCAGTGAGTAAGCTGTGAGTATGTGGTGAGTAAGCTTTCTCACTGTCTGTCTGTGTTGCAGTGCAGAGATCAGGGCAGCTGTGTGGGCACCTGAGACACTTGTCTTCCTGTGTTTCAACATGGATTAGAGACCTGCGGCTCCAGGGATCGAAGGTATGTGATGTGCAGTAACCAGCCACCCACATGCGTGTGTTTATGGGAATCAGAGAGAGAGAGACACACATCTGCTGCCCTGCAGGCCATTGTGTTATAAAGGCGAGAGCAAGTCCTCTGACACAGGGAGGGGAGTGGGCTCACTGGATCCTGAGCTGTGTGTGTGTGTGTGTGCGTGCGTGCGTGCGTGCGTGCGTGTGTGCGTGCGTGCGTGCGTGCGTGTGTGCGTGCGTGCGTGCTCGTGCGTGCATGCTTGCATACGTACGTACGTGTGTGTGTGTGTGTGTGTGCGCGCGTACATGCATATGTGCGTGTGTGTGTGTGTGTGGGTGTGTGTGTGGAGAGGAAGGCTTCAGGCTTCATTTCCTGTAATGTGATCTCCCCGGGAGTGGGCGGAGTCTGGGCATCCTGCCCTCCATTAAGAGCTCTTCAAAAACCCTCTTATGAATCATGAGCTCATTCCTCACTTCTCTTTATCACAGAAACGTTTTTTTCTCCTCACAGGCTTTTAAAAAGTGGTTAATGTCCAAAGAGACTATTACCCTCTGTAACGCACTCATCCAGCAGTGTGGTCATGGTTACGCCATGTTTTGGTTCTGATTGGCTCACTAAATGCTAACCCCTAAATGCTCTTTAAGTTGATAATATCAAAATCATTTGATTCTGTGAAACGTCATAGGTGACACCATCATTAAATGATTTTAACTCCAGCTACATGTGTGTTGCATTTAGTGTTTTTTATTGTAGAGGTGTGTCAGCAATAGTAGTACCAAAACTGAATGGAATAAATTGTAATGACGAGCTTAGTTGGGCCGAATGGCCTGTTCTCGTCATAATATGTTCTTATGTTCTTATTAGTACACTGGCACACAGTGAGATTAAGCACACAATATTAACATTTGGGGTATAGTAATCATTATAATGCGTGTAAATAGTTACATCAGTCAAATTTAAAATGAAATGTAATCTAATGTATTGGTTGCTGTCTTAGAAATTACCATCATGATTTATGAACTTAGCTACAGTGCTTCTGTTTTAGATAGTATGGGTGGCTAGCTAGATTTACTTGGCATAAATGGATCTAGAAGTGGTCTTTTTCTGTGAAAAGTGAAGAGAGGGCCTCATAAATGTTTATAGTAACACTAAACCTGACAAAAACGCTGACACCATTGATGAATATACCTGTACTGAGTGGTTTTCCAGTCAAAGACAGCATCCCTGAGCAGAGTGTTCCTGTTTTAAATTAGCATGCCATTAAAGTACTGCAGAAACAGATATTTCCAGAGCAGAACCTTTACAGTCTAACTAATCCTGCTCATTTCTGGTCTTAAGCAAGTGGAGTGGAAAATGATTGATAATTTTGTGAAAATAGGAGTGACTCCTCTGCTATTGACTGGCAATTTTCAAGGTGATTTGTCACTAGAAGTAAAACCACATGAAATTATTGTAATTAAGTAGAACATGCATCTTTGCCCTCTCAGAGTATTGGCTAGCATTTGTGTTTTAGTGTAGCAGGAAGGGTGTTGTGGAGGCTATCCTATAAGCCTCGGAGCGGATGGCCAAGTGTTCTCAACGCGCAGGTAGCTCCAATAAACCAATGTCCAAACAGTAGGTCCAGGTTGGGTGGCGTTCCCCTTTATTACAAACTTACGGACTTGCATAAAATCAAACTTCACTTTATCCGGTGCTGGTGATATTAATAAAAGGAATTATGCTGTGATGGTTGTAGTGTGGCAGCATTATTTTGGCTACGGCTACGGTAAGAACTGTGTCTCCTCCGCCATCCACACCTTAGCTAAATTAATGTGTGAACGCCTGTTCATATGCACCTGTGAACCCACGTGACTAACACCCAGTGCATTACACCCCCAAGTGGCTAAAACAAGAAAGGCCAATAAACCCACAAATTAAAGGTGACGAAATGGCTCCTACAGGTGTAGAGATTCTTCTCACTGGAGCACTGTGCTCTGTGGTGTGTGAGTAGGGCATGCTTCCAGTGTCAGCTCATAGACTCACTGTCACGCGGGGAAACGCTGAGATCGGTTCTGTTTCTGCACAGTGCTGCTCTTTCCACTGGTCACTGCCATCAGGGAATTCATTTCAAGCATCTGTTACTTTTACAGATTGACAATTTTGGCAAAGATACCTCGTAACTCCATATATGTCCATTATTGTATTTTGCTTAGATCTTAATTAGTATTACATTATTATTTTTTTTTATTACATTATTACATTTTATTACATTACATTACATTATTACATTATAATTATTTTATTATTATGTGTGTGAGACCATATCAGAATGTTTGTTCCAAGCTGAAATAGTGTGTATGTATGCCTGGTTAGTAAGGTAAAATGTAAAATTAAATATTAGTTCATTATGTGTGCATACAGTGCAAACCATTGTGGTTTAAACTGGAGATTAAAACTGGAGATTCCCCTCTGGAGTTTGCTCAGTTATCAGTTTATGTGGCAGCCATGAGCCAGGTAACCCCACTGTCAGTGTTCTTTTGGTTATGAGGGTGATGATGATGAGGAAGATGGTGAGGAAGATGGTGATGAGTCTGATGATGAGGATGATGAGGATGTCACGGTGCGTGTCTGTGCCTGTGCTCCACCGCTGCAGTGGGTGGGGGGGGGGGGGGTGCGTGTCGGGCAGGTGGAGGGAGCACCTGAGAGCGGCAGATAAGCGCTGCTGATTCCTCTCGTTCTGGAACAGATTGCTCTGTAAGACGCTGCCCAGCCCTGGCTCGGTGCCCGGGAACGTGCTGATCGGACTCCTCCACAGGAAACCGGATGGAGGAACAGTGTCTCTACAGCCACAGCCAGCACAGGGACTGCGTCAGGGCTGCAGGTCAGCCAGCCTGTAATCAGAGCCTTTACTGCTGTCATAACGCTTGCACTGGGTTTTGCTCAGGGTCTGTGAGCTGTCTCTGTGCCTCTGACACCATATGCAGTGAAAGGAGATACAGTGTTTCTTCCAGTGAGAGAGAAGCATATCCACACCGTGAGAGAGCAGCGTGTCCACACCGTGAGAGAGCAGCAGCATATCCACACCGTGAGAGAGCAGCGTATCCACACCGTGAGAGAGCAGCGTGTCCACACCGTGAGAGAGCAGTAGCGTATCCACACCGTGAGAGAGAAGTGTATCCACACCGTGAGAGAGAAGCGTATCCACACTGTGAGAGCAGTAGCAGCGTGTCCACACCGTGAGAGAGCAACAGCGTATCCACACCGTGAGAGAGCAGTGTATCCACACCGTGAGAGAGCAGCGTGTCCACACCGTGAGAGAGCAGTAGCATATCCACACCGTGAGAGAGAAGCGTATCCACACCGTGAGAGAGAAGCGTATCCACACCGTGAGAGAGCAGCAGCGTATCCACACCGTGAGAGAGAAGCGTATCCACACCGTGAGAGAGAAGCGTATCCACACCGTGAGAGAGAAGCGTATCCACACCGTGAGAGAGCAGCAGCGTATCCACACCGTGAGAGAGAAGCGTATCCACACCGTGAGAGACAAGCGTATCCACACAGTGAGAGACAAGCAGAGTGTCCACACCACTCTGTTCCCCTCCAGCAGTTTTATTTGCACATGTAAATCACATGGACAGCCTTTCAATCCCCATGGATCTTCATCAGGACATAATACCTGGCGAGAATTATGCAGGGATGAAAAAAGGAAGCAAGTAGGACAGAAGAAATAAACCTTAAGATAGATAGATAGATAGATAGGCAAATCACAGGAAGGGAAAGTCTTGTTTATACTGCTGTGGATTCCGTTCAGGAGGCTGAAAATTCTGTCGCCTTTGCACCATTGCATTGTGGGTACCAAGGGGTGCAGACATAAAGTTCCACAATGCAAGTGAAGGGCACTCATGCTCTCGCTGTAGTGCCCTTTAACCCTTACTGGCAAATTTAACTGTCACAGTTTCTGTGGTTACTAACTCTCACATTCCAGACTAACATTTCAATGCATGTCACGATGCGAACAGATCATTTTAACGATTAACAAGTGCCGTGCTGACAACAGGCTGCTCATGAATATTCACGAGGGGGTGTGTCCATGTGTCCCTGCTCCAACTGCACTGTTGCTATTAGGCAACATTTATCCACATGATGCACTCCTTTAGATTTTACATGTGAGCGTTACTTGATCGTTTTGCCAGGTAGGCACCATGACATTGCAAAGAGCCATTGTAGATTGGGTCTCTGATACAAGGGAACACTGTTACAGTCATTTGACTGAGGCGGCTTTTTATTCAAGCTGTGCCAAATAGTACAGCCAGTTAGATAAGTAGGTGAATAAATGTAAAAATAATGTATTGGCTATTTAGCTTGACTTTTTGCATGTAGAACCAGCTGTTTCATTACAAATATATAGTGTCCTTTTTAAAATTAGAGCATTTCTAAAACATACTACAGTTTGGAATGGCTTAAATGGTTGCCTATTAGACTAAGCTATTTCATGCTCCTAGGCCAATGTGATAAAAATACAAATGGAAATGTTTGTAGTAGGAGTTCTGCAGAAGGATTGCCTGTATGCCTAGTAAAATAAAGATCGTTAATGAGGTGAAGTTTAATCTGCTGCATATCAGAGATACACAGTGCTGAGACAGCGATGATGAATATCACTGTCAGAGCAAGCGGATGGACACGCCCCTCTATGAAGTGGCCTGTTTTTTTAATCACACTACAAGTTATTTCAAAAGAGCGGTAGCCATGAAAAACACACTGCAATGTCCACAGGCATGTCTGCCTAGAATGTGAGTCTTAGGGATTTTTGGACAGAAAAACCTGAAGAGACCTTCTGACCTTCAGTGAATTTTAACAGGAAATTCTGACAGAAAGGGTAAGGGATGTGTGAGAAAAGGACACATGTGCCACTCACTTCCAGAATTTTCTGTCTGCACTCCTAACTTCCAGGAATGCATTGCTCGAGTGAACCGGAGGCAAGGAGATGAGCAGCACAGCGTTTTACACTCCTGTGGATTCTGTTCAGGAAGTGCGCTGCGTTTGGGCCTTCCCACAACGCTCGGACATGATGAACATTCCGGCTTCTTCTGTTTGATCAGTGCTGTTTATATAGTTGTTGCAATATTTGTCTGCCCAGGAGCTAAGATATTCAGCTGTTCAGCTCTATCAGTATGCAGTATTCTTTCTCCCTCTGTGGGAAATGCTGGAAGCTCTGGATAGTGAATGGAACAAATACTTTGAAGCAGATTTTGCCTGGGGTGCAGTAACAATGTCCACTACAAAGCGAAATTAAGAGAGTCAAATTAATCTTATAGATCAGCATTTCCCAAACCTCTCCTGCAGGACCCCTTGTCCTGCCTGTTTTAGATCTCTTCCTGCTCCAATACAGCTAATTTAAATGATCAGTTTGTTATTAAGCAGCTTCAGGAGTTCATAATGAGTTGATCATTTGAATCAGCTGTGTTGGAGCAGGGAGAGATCTAAAACATGCAGGACAAGGGGTTCTACAGGAGAGGTTTGGGATTATAGATTATCATGATAGAACCAGCACTTCACTGTAACACATATGAAGTGATTACACAGTAAACTGTGGAGGTACAGTAATACAGTACTGACACAGTAAACTGTGGAGGTACAGTAATACAGTACTGACACAGTAAACTGTGGAGGTACAGTAATACAGTACTGACACAGTAAGCTATGGAGGTACAGTAATACAGTACTGACACAGTAAACTGTGGAGGTACAGTAATACAGTACTGACACAGTAAACTATGGAGGTACAGTAATACAGTACTGACACAGTAAGCTATGGAGGTACAGTAATACAGTACTGACACAGTAAGCTATGGAGGTACAGTAATACAGTACTGACACAGTAAGCTATGGAGGTACAGTAATACAGTACTGACACAGTAAACTGTGGAGGTACAGTAATACAGTACTGACACAGTAAACTGTGGAGGTACAGTAATACAGTACTGACACAGTAAACTATGGAGGTACAGTAATACAGTACTGACACAGTAAACTATGGAGGTACAGTAATATAGTACTGACACAGTAAGCTATGGAGGTGCAGTAATACAGTACTGACACAGTAAGCTATGGAGGTGCAGTAATACAGTACTGACACAGTAAGCTATGGAGGTACAGTAATACAGTACTGACACAGTAAACTGTGGAGGTACAGTAATACAGTACTGACACAGTAAACTGTGGAGGTACAGTAATACAGTACTGACACAGTAAGCTATGGAGGTACAGTAATACAGTACTGACACAGTAAGCTATGGAGGCGCAGTAATCACACAGTAAAGCACCTGGCACAAAGAGCAACCTGTATGTGTCATTAAGTTCATCTGAGGGGAACCTGGAGGGTCAGTCGAAAATAAGTTGTCATTTACAGTGACAATCTGACCTGTTATACCCTCGTTATCAGAGAATTACTCAATATCTTAAAAAACATCACGGGAGCAATGCTGACAAATTCAAGCACAGACTCCTCTCCTGGAGGTGTGGCTGGCCTATCATTGGTCTCAGACTGTAAAAGTGCTGGATGTGGTTCTCTCACAGAAACGTTCTGTGTTTGGAGAGATTTTCCGCTTCCCTGTAAGCAAAGGGGGCGTGACTCTGCTATCCTGCTCCAGCCAATCCAGAGCGAGACCATGAGACCCTGATGCTGTGAGAATGTGCTGTGTGGTGTGAGCTGATGTGAGCTGCGCTCAGTGGCTTCCCTCTGTCCAGTCATACCGGGCGCCAGCAGCAGTGAATGTATGCAATGACAACCCAGAGTATAGTTATCCATGTATAGTTTTCACATTCTTCTCCTTGTAGAAGCTGTTGCTGGTGAGTGTGTTGGGTCTCATCTCTCAGCACCAACCCTGCTGTTATTGGCTGTGAGTGAAGCTTTGAACAGCTGGTCCAGGGAGTTATGCTCAGATAGAGGGCTGAGATGATGTGTGTGTGAGAGCATGCGCGTGTGTGTGAGAGAGAGAGTGTGTGTGTGATAGCGTGTGTGTGTGTGTGAGAGAGAGAGAGTGTGTGTGTGATAGCGTGCGTGTATGTGTGATAGTGTGTGTGTGTGTGTGTGTGTGTGTGTGTGAGAGCGTGATAGTGTGTGTGATAGCATGCGTGTGTGTGTGATAGTGTGTGTGTGTGTGATAGCGTGCGTGTGTGATAGCGTGCATGTGTGTGTGATAGCGTGCGTGTGTGTGTGATAGTGTGTGTGTGTGTGAGAGAGAGAGAGTGTGTGTGTGTGTGATATCGTGCGTGTGTGTGTGAGAGAGAGAGTGTGAGAGAGAAAGAGATTGTGAAACAGAGAGATTAAGAGCGAGAGGCATGCAGATTTGAGTCTGCCCACAGTTCCAGCCCCCTGTGCAGATCTGAGCGTCATTGCTTGCCCTTGGTAAAAAGCCTTTCTGGCTGCTGAAATGACAGGGCTCCTGCAGCCAGCCTCTGCCTGATGGACTCGTCTGTTGACGGCAGCCTGATTAAGGGTGGGGGGGGGGGGGGGGCTGGGGGGGGTGGCGGCGGTAGGTTCCCATCTGTCACAGAGGGCCAGTCCTGTGCCTCTTTGTAGACTGTTGGGAGCAATTACATATTTCCTGCAGCCTGCTGTTGCCCCAGGGCTGAGTGAGTGCGCTGCTCTGTGCTGTAAAGCTCAGGAAAATGCTGCCTGTTCGGCTCCGGCTGCAGTCTCCACAGTGTCTCAGGTGGAGGAGTGCTAAAGAGGGGCCGGGAAGCGGTTATCTCTCAGTGACCCTGCACTGGGTGCTTTGAGTGGCAGCCCCTTATCGCTCATGCTGCTGCTGATCAAAGCTGAAAGAGGGGCAGCGGTATTAAAGCAGCACTAATTAAAACGTCCTGCTTACAAGTGAACCGATCGTGATCTGCACGCACAGGGTCTGAGCACAGGATCTGAGCGCAGGATCTGACTGTCGCTGAAGGCGCAGGATCTGAGCGCAGGGTCTAAGTGCAGGGTCTGAGCGCGGGGTCTGCAGGCGGTGTCTGAGCGCAGGATGTGAGCGGAGGATCTGAGAGTCGCTGAAGGCGCAGGATCTGAGCGTAGGGTCTGAGCGCGGGGTCTGCAGGCGGGGTCTGAGCGCAGGATCTGGGCGCAGGGTCTGAGAGTTGCTGAAGGCGCAGGATCTGAGGGCGGGGTCTGAGCGCAGGATGGAGCCACTGTGTGCAGAATCTCTGTGCCCTGAGCTCTCCTGCTCCTCACACTGTGGCAAGGCTGAGCACAGCAGCAGCTCAATCCAGCCAATACTGCATGAGGAACTCAATCTCCAGCGTCCGGCAGCCCGCAGTCCTCTGTAATGCTTTCAGAAATGATGCATGATCTACATGCGGTTGGTTAAAATAATCTGGAGAGGCGCTGATGAATTCAGAATTTAGCTACGTTGATTGCTAGCGTCATGGCTAGTTAGACAACCAGCTGGTTCTCTATCCTTTAACACGGTAAATTGGATAGATCTACTAAAGTAGTGAATTATACATTGTGATCCAAGGAGACAGTAACAAAAAAGCAGGTCTGGACAAAGAACTGGAACCCCAGTGGACAAGAAAAAGGAGTACCGCCTCAGAGCAGCGGTGTGGATGATGAGGGAAACTCTACGCTCTTTTCCTCCCAGAGAACTCTGTGTCTCTGAACCCCAGTAACCCCTCAAAACATGGCTATTTTCAAACATGGGGTTTCTTTAGCTCCATTGACAAAATCGATTCCCTGACCTTTCCAACTGAAATTCCTGATGTGCTAAGTAAGCACCAGCCAGTCTACTTCAATTACTGTCCTCTCTGAGACATCTCAGGGAGGCAGAGACACATGTGAGCTGAGCTGAGAGAGACAGTGAGGCACAGGGATCATTACACTCCTGCATTATGATCATATTTAAATACATTCATTTATATATACATTCATTTATAACTGTTTATTTTTCAGATCCAAGCGTACGTGCTGTGAGCTGCATCAGTTACTGTGTCAGTGTTTTCTGAACAGTCCGATGTGCACAGCAGCACCAATGACATCTCAAGCAATGAATAAACACAGAAGTAGACTGCCGTGCCGACAGGATGGTATTGATCTAGTAATTATGTCCAATTAAATTAATTATTGAGCATTGCACTTCCCCCCTCCTAGCTGAACCGTGGCCACGTTTGGGATTTCGGATGAAACGTTTGGGATTTCGGATGAATGTAGGGCAGTATTGGGTCTGTAAGTGGTGACCAGTCACTGTCTGTAGAGCTGGCTTGGGCCACATTCTTACTCTGAGGCTCTCCGTGTTCTTCAGACACACTGTAACACTGCTGTTTCTCATTAGTTTTGGTGTAGCAGGAATGCATGTTGCAACATCTGTGTCTATTTTCTTATGAAGCTCTGCACCACGCTGATTTTAAATTCATTAGTGTCTCATACAAACTCTAATGCGCTGGACCCCTCCACCGAGGAGGAGAGCCAGGGTTATTAAGCCTCAGAGCAGCTCACATGCATGTGTGTGTATTACATTGTGACATCAACATCAACATACTGACATCACTGTGATATCAATATCAATACAACAACACGACTGTGACGTCAGTATAAACACAGTGGGATAATTGTGACATTAATATCAACACAGTGACATCAGTAATTACTGCTTTTCAGGGACCTGTGTGTTATATTAAAATCCGATTAGCATATGAGACATAAGCACAGCAGTCATAATAAAATGAAATTTATTTAGTTCGTGTGGCCAGTAAACCAGGTTAAGCTGCACATAAGTAGCATCCAGCTACACGTATAGGATGGCAGCCCTTTCTAATTTAAATTTAACAGTTTCACTTTAAAGGATGGGAGACCATGTGCCAGTCTGAATGTGTCAGTGGAGCTTTTGGTTGCTCTCAGTCTTGTTCTGTTTGCATGCAGTAAGGCTGATGTGTGTCTGTAATACATTTAATGTAAACATGTAATAAGGTGATGTGTGTCTGTAATACATTTAATGTAAACATGTAAAAAGGTGATGTGAGTGTGTAATAAGACTGATGTAATTGTGTAATATGAGTAATGTATGCGCATCACAATGTTGATGCATATGGTTGTCTGAAATTTTACTGGTAATGAATGCGTCTCTAGCTATAGTTGCACTGTTCTTTCGACAGGCAGTACAGAGATTGTAACAGTAAGAGTAAGATGTGTTTTCTCTTCTTCTTTTGTAAAGATGCATCTTCTGTTTTTCATTGAGCTAACAGTCCAGCTCAGTGTTAACTCTGGGACTGTTAATGCACGGATATTTGCATTCTGTGCACAGATGGGTTTGACGTGATAGATCTGAAGCTTTTCACAGTGTTAGTGTCTGTGTGCATATACCCATGTGCTCCCAGCTCCCTATTTGCCTCACTGAGGAACAAAACCCCATCATTTGACATTCTGAAATGTCCAGCAGTAACCACTGTATGTGCTGTATGCTGGCACACTCCTAGGGAACCATGCTTTCTGTGCTGTATACTAAGATCTTTGATATTTTTCATCATGAAGGTGAAATCAATCTACTCTAGAGGAGTAAATGGTGGGAGACTAATTTCAGAAGCGCGTAAGTGCTTTTTCTGCGTGTGAGTCATTGTGAGCCATTCTGAGCAGCCGCTGCTGGGAGCTGTGTCTGTGTGCTGTGTGCTGGAGTCAGGAGGCTAACCTGTGAGTGCATAAAGCAGCGTGAGCTGGAAGCTCTTCACTGTCTGGAATCACCCCAAAGAGCCTTTCTCCTCCTGAAAGCTCCTTAAACCCTGATTAGCCCTCATTCGCTCCTGAAAAGTGTAAATCTGGCTTTGGAGAGTCGTATTACGGCTCGCCCAGGTCCTGAGGACAGACTGAGGATCTGAGGGGTGGCTGATTTAATATCTCACGGGAATGGAGAGGTGAGAGGCATGAGTGTGCCTCTCAAACGAGCAGAGCATCGGCGCTGGGAGTCCTGCGATGCAGCACGCTGTGCACACAGTCTGAGCCGAGTGCGTCTGAGCCGGGCGTCCGAGCCGAGTGCGTCTGAGCCGAGTGCGTCTGAGCCGAGTGCGTCTGAGCCGGGCGTCCGAGCCGAGCGTCCGAGCCGAGCGCATCTGAGCCAGGCGTCTGAGCCGAGTGCATCTGAGCCGAGTGCATCTGAGCCGAGCGTCTGAGCCGAGTGCATCTGAGCCGAGCGTCTGAGCCGAGCGTCTGAGCCGAGTGCATCTGAGCCGAGCGTCTGAGCCGGGCATCCGAGCCGAGCGTCCGAGCCGAGACTGAGCCGAGTGCGTCTGAGCCGAGCGTCTGAGCCGAGTGCGTCTGAGCCGAGTGCGTCTGAGCCGAGTGCGTCCGAGCCGAGCGTCCGAGCCGAGCGTCCGAGCCGAGACTGAGCCGAGCGTCTGAGCTGCGCGGGAGCCAGCTGCTAAGCAGGCCTGATGCATTGCCTCTCCTGCAGCTCCTTTTCACTGCCTTTGAATCATTTAACAGCCAATCAGAGCCCCCATGTCTCAACACTCACTGCCAGAATCCACCTTATCTTCATCAGCCAGTGAATGTCTCCTCAGTGTGAGCACTGGGGTGGATAAATCTTTACTCAGAGCACTAAATATCCATGTGAATGGACTGAAGTCTCCTCTGTCTCCATTTATATCAACATTTATCTACAGGATCTTCATGACAATCTGGTGTAAAGGATGTGCAAGAACTTCCCTGCATTGTTTGGTGACATAAAATGTAATTTGAGCAGGAGTCATACTGTGTGGTAATGGGACTCACTGGCTGATGCAGCAGTCTCTCACAGTAGGCTGGAACAGGGCTCTCTCTCACTGTTCTCTGATTGGTCTCTGATAGATTGAGGTAAGAGAGAGGGGTGTTGTCTCAGGGTGCCATTAGCCAATAGTTAATGTCCCATCTCTCTGTTCACGCTTGACTGATTAAATGTCCCACAGCCCATACTTTCAGTTAAATTTTCAAATTGAATGACTGGTTGGAATGGCCTCCCTGGAAGCAGTGCAGTGACACGTCTATCAGATTAGATTAGATTAGAGTTGGCTCTGGCAGCCGGACTGTGATATTACTGTGGTGGGTGTTCTCTGGGGCAGGTAGAGCAGCCCTTCGGAGCGTTAAATTTGGTGTTCTCTGTGAGGATGGGAGGACGTGTCCTTGAGAAGTGAGCACTCTCTCCAGAACAATCTGCAGATGCGTGTGGCTGCATGTTAGGGCTGTAATTGGCGCTATCTGCACCCCGGTGCAGTAGTATGTACTGAGTGAGGGGGAGCTCCTGCCGGGGAGGGGTGGGGGGCGCTGAGGGCCGTGTCTGGAGTGAGTACGATGGCGTGGGCTACGCACCCCTGCAACACGGGAGAAATCACAAGGAGCATCAAGAGCCACCAAAGGATGATAAAACGCAGAGGAGAGCGCAGATATACGAGCCCCACAGGAGCTGCATCATAACATCTCCGTCACACTGTTGCTGTCTGTCTCTGTGCCTGGCCTGCTGTGGACGTACTGCGGTAATGTGTGTGTGTATGTTCCACCTCCACAGCCTGTCGCTCACTGTCACTCTCAGGCTCTGCACAGACGGACTCTTCAGTCTGCAAAGAGGCTCCATCCCTGAAGCCTGAAATCTCATTTAATGACTATTTAATTTACAGCCTCATTTGCTACGCTATCTGTTCAATTTTGATTGAATTTTTTAATGGAATCAAGTACATAATTAGAAATCATCCTTTATTTACTATGTGCATGATCACAGTAAAATATGCATCTATTTTTGCATCATTAGGTCATTAAGTGGTCCCGTTGTTTGTACTAGATATATAGCCAAATTGAAGTGGGAGGGTGATGCCTGCACACACAGCGAGTCTGTGAGAGAGCTCTGTGAGAGAAAGCATTGTGATAGAGAGCTCTGTGAGAGAGAGCACTATGGTAGAGAGCTCTGTGAGAGAGAGCACTGTGATAGAGAGCGCTGTGATGGAGAGGTCTGTGAGAGAGAGGGCTCTGTGAGAGAGAGCTCTGTGAGAGAGAGCTCTGAGAGAGAGAGCTCTGAGAGAGAGGGCTCTGTGAGAGAGAGCTCTGTGAGACAGAGCACTGTGATAGAGAGTGCTATGATAGAGGCACTATTGTAGAGAGTGTAGAGAGCTCTGTGAGAGACAGCTCTGTAATAGAGAGCACTATTGTAGGGAGCTCTGTGAGAGAGGGCTCTGTGAGAGAGAGCTCTGTGAGAGAGAGCTCTGTGAGAGAGGGCTCTGTGAGAGACAGCTCTGTAATAGAGCTCTGTGAGAGAGAGAGCTCTGTGAGAGAGAGAGCGCTGAGAGAGAGAGCTCTGTGAGAGAGGCACTATTGTAGAGAGCTCTGTGAGAGACAGCTCTGTGAGAGAGGGCTCTGTGAGAGACAGCTCTGTAATAGAGAGCTCTGTGAGAGAGAGAGCTCTGTGAGAGAGAGCTCTGTGAGAGAGAGCGCTGAGAGAGAGAGCTCTGTGAGAGAGAGCTCTGTGAGAGAGAGCTCTGTGAGAGAGAGCTCGAGAGCACTGTGAGAGAGAGCTCTGTGAGAGAGGGCTCTGTGAGAGAGAGCTCGAGAGCACTGTGAGAGAGAGCTCTGTGAGAGAGAGAGCTCTGTGAGAGAGAGCGCTGAGAGAGAGAGCTCTGTGAGAGAGAGCTCTGTGAGAGAGAGCTCTGTGAGAGAGAGCTCGAGAGCACTGTGAGAGAGAGCTCTGTGAGAGAGAGCGCTGAGAGAGAGAGCTCGAGAGCACTGTGAGAGAGAGCTCTGTGAGAGAGAGAGCTCTGTGAGAGAGAGCTCTGTGAGAGAGAGCGCTGAGAGAGAGAGCTCTGTGAGAGAGCTCTGCTGTATAATATGGATATGGTTACTCTGTGTTACGGAGCATGGTTACTCTGATATGGCCAGTTATACTATTTGGAGTAGAACATGGTTACTCTGTGAGGTCACAGGTGATTGACGTCTGCGCCCTTCCACGCAGGGAGGCGAGTCCCGCTGCAGGGAGGGGGTCAGAGCACCGCGTGCTGACCCACTGACCACAGCCTGGCCGTAAAATGGCTACCAAACGAAGAGAGACTAAATTATCAGTGTGAGACAGGTGAGGTGGAAACAGATCTGCTTTCTCCTGCAGTATAATACATTCTAATTAGACATAAAAATGTTGAATATTTTTGATTATTTATCTCTACTGTTAAAAACAAATAGATGAGAAGAGAAATGACAGATTCTGCTGGGAGAGGGAAGCTGTGCCTTTGGCAGGCTGGTGTGCACCCCAGTGCCACAGGCTGGAGAAACATCTGCCCAGGAGCTTTAAATATGCAGAATTTATGTTTCCTGTTCTCCCTCTATTATTTTCCCATTAGCTTTCCTGTTATATTAATCAGTAGTTTTTCGGAGGATAGTGGTGGTTTTGTGCAGATTTCTGTGGAGATTGCTCTGGGTAACCCGTGCGTGGGTGAGGTTGTGTGGGGAAGGGTTACCCGTGCGTGGGTGAGGTTGTGTGGGGAAGGGTAACCCGTGCGTGGGTGAGGTTGTGTGGGGAAGGGTAACCCGTGCGTGGGTGAGGTTGCGTGGGGAAGGTTGGCTGTGATGCTGAGCAGTGCGGTCTAGTGCAGCCTTGCAGAGCTGCGTCTGAGCCTGGAAGCAAAGTGCCCCAGCAGTGCTGCTCACCCCACGGCCTTCCCAGCACCTCTCTGATCTTATCGCATCTTTAGGGGACAGCACTGTCTCCCCACTCTCTCCCCCCACCCCCACTCTCTCCCCACTCCCTCTCTGCTCTCCCCTTCTACATTTCAGACATAACACACATATTTGTAGGTAGCTTTTATGAACTGATAATGAACTGTGAATATTAACTGATTATCAGCTATTAACAATGACTCATTGCCCTCCACTCTGTGGAGGTGGTTTCACATTGTGCTGCCAATTCCCTCCTTTCCCTAATAAATAAGCTGTCATTTGACAGTGTTTGACATTTTGAAATTTGGGGCAGATTTGTTGTATCTTTTGGGTTAAATATTGATGTAATGTGCTTGTATTTGTTGGTGCAGATCTGTCTCCACTCCCTGACTGCAGTGGGAGCACAGCCTGTCCTCTCTGGGCAGCCAGGTCTGCCTGTATCGGCCCTTCTCTATGGCCAGGCTCGGCTCACTGAGTCTGTACTTTATACGTTTTTTTCTCAGCTTGTTATCAGTGGTCATGGTCAGACAGTCTGCCATGGATGGATAGGAGTACTGCCTGTTCAGGGCCCAACAGTATTGCAGCTTTATTTGGACTCATTGTGATTTCAGTCCAATGGCTTGTGTAATTTTCTTTTTGTTTGTTAATGATTTGGTTGGGTTGAATTCTCTGAGCTGTACTGCCAGTGTCCTGAGGCTCATTGTTCTTAATTTACTGAACCTCAGGACCAGCTGGCTGGGGAGACTCTCCTAAATGTTATTTCTTGGCTTTTTAAGACTTTAAAATGATGAGTTGTGGTCACTCATTTCTAGGTGTTTCCAGAATTTGGTGGCTCTGTTTTCAGTGAGAGTCTGTAGGGGATCCTGGCCTGATGTTTTGCACCCAGAAGATGCTTTTAATGAACTCAGCATTTCAGCTGGGTTTTTGTCCAAATTCATGATTTGCAAGTATACCTCACACCTCACTACCATACAGTTCAACAGGTTCACTGACTGATATTTTGAACCAGGTCCTAACTGGGGTGTCAAAAAGAATTTTTAATGGCTTAGAAAGCCCTTCTCTGTAAGTTATTTAAGGATCAAGCTGAGATTTACAGTGGAACTGATTTTCAACCCCAGGTATGTTCAGTTGGTTTCTTGTTCCATTTTTGTCATTCCAAGGGTGAAGTTGCATTTGGCTCCCTGAGATGACAACATTTTTTGAAATATTTGTACTTTAGTCTTTTAGGGGTTAATGGTCAGGGCCCGGGTCTGACAGAACTGCTGTAACAGATCCAGGTTCTTCTGTACACTTTCCTCTGTTGGTGACCAGAACCAGGTCCTCTGTGTAAAGTAGGAGTTTAATTTCATACAGAGTGAGACCAAGTGCTGCAGATTGTTCTAGTAATTTTGCTAATCCATTAATGTAACTATTGAAGATAGTGGACGAAATTAAGCATCCCTGATTCAACACATTCTCTGCAGTACTCTCTCTCTTGTCTCTCTCCACTCTCTCCCTCTCCACTCTCTCTCTCTCTCTGCAGAAAGGCCAGTCTTTGTGCTCCTGCCTCTGTGTGATAAATGATGTTTCTGCCCATTCATTTCTCATTCTTAAAAGTTTGTGTCACTCAAGGCATAGCAAGGGTCACAGTGCTGAAACATTTCTTCAATCATTCCCACACCTTTGGAGAAATATCAAAGATCATTTTTCACAATTTATAAATGTGAAATCGTTTATGACAAATAAGAACAAAGTGACATGTTCGAGCTTCCTCCCAGCAACATGTTGACCTGGTCCTGTTTTAGAGCTGTTTTAGGGCTTGTAAAAATTAGGGCTTCAAACACAGCCCAGAAGACAGAGCTGGCCAGAGAGGAGGTCCCCAGACGCAGTAAGTCCCCTGCCTTGGACTGGGAGGTCTGCCTTGTGCTGCCTCCCTCGACTCGTCTCAGAGGTGACCTCTTTGGCTTGTTTTCTGCTTTCTGCGTGATGCATCTCCCTGCTTCCATGCAGCAGCGGTTTGGAACATGGAGAGTGCTTCCGGGCAGCAGCGGTTTGGCACATGGAGAGTGCTTCCGTGCAGCAGCGGTTTGGAACATGGAGAGTGCTTCTGGGCAGCAGCGGTTTGGCACATGGAGAGTGCTTCCGTGCAGCAGCGGTTTGGAACATGGAGAGTGCTTCTGGGCAGCAGCGGTTTGGCACATGGAGAGTGCTTCTGGGCAGCAGCGGTTTGGCACATGGAGAGTGCTTCCGGGCAGCAGCGGTTTGGCACATGGAGAAGACCCATGGAGGCAAGGCATCACTAACGCCTGCAGCGGAGCACAGCGCTGTCCCAGGGATCTGAATACCCCCTCAGAGCTGCACCGGCCGGGGGAACGGGCTGTGGGAGGGGAAGATCAAAGCTGTTCTTCCTGTCTGCTGCAGTGTGTTGCCTCTCTGGAGCCTGAGAGGGGCCAGCACAAGGACGAGTTCATTTACTATCAATTTCACCCAATATACGATGCTGTTCCGTGGCTGCTGAGTTATGCTCTGTCTTATTTTATAGAGCAGTCTATGCAGAGTTTTAATTATTATGTCAAATCAAGGCACGTTGCCTTGGCAATATACAGACCTCCCTTTAATCCCAGTCCAAAGAGAGGGAGGATGTTGCACTGAAAACTTTTTGCAGGCTTCTTTGTCTGTGTGTCAGGGTCGTGGCAACACAGCGCACACTCAGCACTTTTTAATTCTCTGAAATATAAAATGCAGCAGTTGTGCTTTTGCTGTATGTGCATCGCCTCTGTTGGCCCTATATTCGTCTGTAGAATGAGTTGTCTTTGAACATTTTCAGAACCATGAGTAGGTTTAGCTGTTTAAGGAGGGTTGGGCTCTTCTTACAGATGCTGAGACATTAGAGGAGCTGTGAAATACCGCTGCCCTCAGACGAACCGCAGCACTGAGGAGTCACGCAGCACTGAGGAGTCACACAGCACTGAGGAGTCACGCAGCACTGAGGAGTCACGCAGCACTGAGGAGTCACGCAGCACTGAGGAGTCACGCAGCACTGAGGAGTCACACAGCACTGAGGAGTCACACAGCACTAAGGAGTCACACACAGACTGCAGATTGTGTTCATTCCCTGGCTGCTGTTTAGGACTCAGACGTACTTCTGCACTGTGACAGTCTGCAGGAAGGTTCAGTGCATCACGTGTGTTTTCCTGAGTACTGCATCACATGCAATACTAGATGTACTGTATACATATGCTGCTTGCATAAGTACCCCTTTATAAAAAGCAAAAGCAAAAAGCAAATGCCATGAACTCCAAGACTGGAATGTAAGAAATGAAGCTTCATAACTATGCATGTCGTTGCAGTAAAGTAAAGCAATGCTCTGTTACACAGGGGTGTTACTCCTGGGTGCTCTTGGTTGGCTGAAACAGGTGTGTTCATATGCTGGTTATAAAGCTTGTGTATAAAGCTTATTAGGTTTATAAGATCAGCAGCCTTCACTGTGATATTTTTACCTGGGTGTGTTTATGTGCTGGGGTGGGTTGAAGGGGAGTGCCACAGTACTGAGTGTGCACACAGGAAACGGAGTGTTTGTGCTGTAACCGCCTTCAGTAACACTGCAGCAGATGGACCTTTACTGTTAGAGCTGTAACATGTTAGAGCCCTGAGAGCAGCGCTCGCTAGATGCTTGCATATTTTAGCTACTTTAAGCTGTGGTAAGGTTAAGGATTATTCCTGCCTGAGCCGCTTCCTTTGTGTTCTGATGCAGCGCATACACATAGCTGAAGAATGCCACTGCTGCTCTTTTGCTATGGTGTTTGAATCATAAAAGACACCGATACCAGAAAACAAATGGCTTACACAGAGAGTAAGCCTGCCCGCCCACCCACGTGTTCCCTGCACATTGTTAGAGGCTGTTCTTCAGTTCCTCATCCCAAAACTCTCTCTACATGTTCCCACACACAGCACACTGCCTCTCTCAGATCTGGGAGCTGGGCTCCCGGCTGCACCGGCAGAGGAATCCGCAGGGGGAAATGCAAATGCACGGCCCTTTCTACAAAGGTGCAGCTCTGTGATTTCATAGAAGGTCTCCGTTTTCATCAGCTTCCCATCTGGCTTTGGTGCATGTTGTGTGAATGTATATACAGTGCCCATCATACTTATTCATACCCCGGATTAAATATGATCAAAAGCATATATATAAAAAAGAAAAATTATGTATTTGATATTTTTCTATGTAAAGTGCTAATTAGGATTGTGTGCTTTAATTTCCTTTTACTTGCAGAGAAAGCCGTGTAATGTTTTTGTTTAGTCAGGGCATGAATAGGTATCCTGCCGCACGTTAGTGACTGCAGTCTGTCTGACTGCAGTCTGTCTCAGAGATTCCCTCTGTGAAGGACAGTCTCACCTCAGTCCTCACACACACAGGTGAGACAGAGAGAGCAGCTCAGTGAATGAGTTTACTATCATTTCCAGAATTTACAGTATAGCGTAAGTTGCTTTGGCTTTTGCCCCTGGAAAATATGTCCTTTTCCAGGAAAAAAATTCTAGTAAGTAGTTAACAGCAGATTTGGTTATAAGGAGAGGAAGTTGGAGAAGAATGTCCTTGTTAACATCAGTCAGTGGCAGCTGGATCTCATGCATAATCAAATTTTTCGTGTGACCACATGTTCATAACTTCTCCATGGAAACCTGAGGGCCGCTGCTGTGGGAAGACATCCTCGTAGCTGCTGTGCTCATCTTCTCTTGAATGCACTGCATCCGTGTGTATTCGGCTCTATGGTGTGACTGACCTCTTTTCTGCCCATGTGCCGCTGCAGAACGGCCACCCATACAGGGCAAGGGGACGCTGTGCGGCTTCGCCTCAGAAACACCCAACAGTCGGAACTCTTTTGTTGTAATTGGTAATTTAATTATTCAAATTAGCACTTTGTAAATTGAAGGATTTTAAAATAGTTTGAACATTGCAAGGTTGCAGCTGCGGCTGATGTGTTGCGTAATGGATTCAGTGATTGCAACAGCTCCACTAATGTATTTGAAACCTGATTACAAATAACTAGCTTGCTAGTGTCACAGTATCTAACAACATTCATTAAAGTCTTTTGCTTGGTAAAGCTGATCATTATTAAAATGTATTGAATTATTAGATCATAATGCTTGTCTAATGAATGAATTCTCTCTGTATTGGTTAAGCTGAGTACGATGGAGATGCTGGAAGAGAGGGGTGTGCAGAATATTTCACGTTTCAGGTTTATGTTGTCGTTTCATTGCCTTTTGTCTCTCTTCCCTCCTTAAGAGCAGTTTTGCTCGGGGTGGAACGTGGGCAGAGGAGGACAAAGCTGTTACTCTGGTGTCATTATTGGACAGTAGTTTAGACAGTTGGGAGATACTAAAAGCTTTGCAGCAGATAATAATCATATCAGTGCTTTTAGATGGTGTGATGTGTGTGGAATAGAGATGGCACTTTCACAAAATAAAGAATAGGTTATGTTGTATTTACATCTTCCTACTCCCCACCTTTATGTGTTTTTTGTTTGTTTTAGTATTTTCTTTTATTCTGTTATTTTCACCACTTCATACTGTATTAAGCTCACCTGTGCGCCGTACCTGTTTTACATGAGCAGGAGTTCTTTTGTGAGCCAGAAGAATTCCTCCGATACACACAACGCCGGCCAGAGGCTGAGACGCACCAGTGCTGCCCAGTGAAAGCAGATTGGAAAACACATCTCTCACGTCATCCAAGCAACTCAGAGGTGTCTGACTGGCCACTAGAGGGCAGCGCTCTGATGAGGCTTTGGATGCTGGCTGATGAATCCCAGCCTATCCTGGCAGCCAGGTCTGAGCCAGCTGTCAGCGTAATGTTCCTGCCTGGTCCTGGTCTAGCAGCCCCTGGAGATGGAGGAGTGTAACTGCACTATTGCTGCCAGAGCTGTGTGTTACAGAGCAGCTGGGATTATGGGGGGGGGGGGGGGGGGGGGGGGTTGTGCTTTCGTTTCTCTCTCTCCACACATGAATGGTCTGAATTCACTCCATTTTGCCCCTGCTTGTGTGACTTCTGCTTCTTGCTGTGTGAATCCCAAACAGTGGATTTCTCATGCAGCAGGAATCTATTTAAATATCAACTCTCTACTTTTCCAGGCCTTGGAAATTTAGACTGATGCATGCTGCTTTGAGGGGAAATTTATTCCATTTATATTTAACCAGAGCACCAACTGTGGCCTGAAATAAAGGGGATTGATATTACTCAAATGTATGAAAGGAAAGAATAACCATCTCTCAGAGCTAAATCTGAATCTGAGCTAAAATCCCAGTAAAATATTCTGCTGTACACACGGTGGAATTTTCTATATTAAAAGCATATGTGCACACTGTGTATTAAAAGTCTAGTGGAAGTCTAATTATGTCCTGATCAAAAATACAATCTAAACTTTATGGTTAGTAAGGGTTAGTAAAAGAACCCAGGAGCGCCCATAGTACCAAGTTAAAGGCCTACGGGTTGCTACATTTATTTTAAACTCTAAACATGCTGTCTATTAAACATATAACTAGTCATGCTTTGCTAAGTAGAAAATGAGGAAAAATCAGAGGATATTGGCTACTATGAGGTAATGTTATTTGTCACCGTGTGCATACAGCATGGCTTCAGAGTGACTGTCAGAAGTCATGACAGCAGTGGCGGTTCTTGATTTTATTTTACCAGCAGCAGAGAAGAAATTTTGAAATATGATGTGTTGTGATGGTGCCCCAAATCAATACTGCTGCTTCTCTCCACTGCCTACCTTTGCTGGTAGAGAAGAAGGGGGGGGGGGGGGTGCTCTCTCTGTTTCAGAGACCTTGAAGATGAGTACACCAATGCAATGATGCTAGCACTGTATGATGTCAGATATGTTACTTTACAGGACAGGGTTTAAGTCAGTCTGTCCTGCCTGAGCCATCTCTGCCTCCCTCATAGTACACCCCCTGTCCTGCCTCTATGGCTGTGTTAGTCTCTACTTTCACCTGGAGCCCCATCCATGCTCAGTGCCAGGTTGTGATTAAGATATTTAATGGTATTCATAAATCACTGAGATGGGACTATTACTTTGTACTTTAAGTTGCAACAGCCCAGTGTACTTAAAAGAGAGCCTTTGGAAGAATGTGGTGCCTTTAATGCACTCTGTTTCTGCCCAGTTTGCTTTGGAGTGAATTCTGCTACAGATGATACCTGCTTTCCTTTCGTCTGACCCCTCAGTCAGTGCGTCAGCAGTCTGGTACCGACTTCAGGCCCTTCAGGGCAGGTCATGCAGGAGTTTGGAGCTGCATTGGATGCGCCTTTTCCTCATGCTCCACGTCTGATGATTTCATTACGGCAAACTAACAGGAGCTGCTCCTGTGAGATACTGAGACCTCACCACCTACAACCTTCCGCTTGGAATTACTGGCCTTTCCTTTCATTTCCAACCTAACATTTTACCAAATTAATATCCTCCCTAAGAATTGATTGGTTCCTGTTTAATTAGGAACAGCTTGTGTTTCTGATTGGCTGTTGGGAAGATAAATTAGCGCTGTGCTGTGAGGTCAGTGGTCAGGCCTCCTTCAATCACAGGCCTGTCTGAGCAGCTGCGCTCCACCGCTGAGCAGAATGCTCAGCCGTCTGTGAAATATTGGGCTGATTGCACAATTGCCCTGCTTATTACTTATAAGGCAGGGGTAGTTTACCCTGATTACCGAAAGCATTTCCTGCACGAGTGCATGGCTGCACGCAATTTCAGCTCCATTGTTACTGAGTATCTTACCTAAGGAGTGGTCTGGTCATGGGCGACAGCCGGTATTGTAGTGCAGCCCTGCTCAGGGGAGCAGTGTTACAGAAAGCAATCAGACACCGATCACAGGGCAGAAAGCAGCATTCGTCCGCAGGATTCCCCCTTCGCAACACTGTGACCCCCTGCTGAATGTTCTCTTAGCATGTCTAATCACTTGGAGTCATTCAGCCTAGGAGTCATCTGTACATACAAACACTTTCTAACTTGATAATATCATAATAGGCTGTTATTGTAATTATCATTGTTTGCAGTGGTTGTTGTGGTCAGATGTGCTTTTCATTGGAGCTATCATTTTTCTGTAAAACCCCTTAACCGAGAGGGCTGAAACAACAAAAAGGAAAATGATAAAAGAATAGTTATGCTTGATAAATGGACACTATAACTGAATCTGAATAACATGAAAACCAGCACCACTTCAGGCAACTGCTTGTGAAAGAGCAGATCACAGAGATTATGTTCCTGTTAATATACTTACTGTATGTCTCTCACTCTCTCTCTCACTCTCCCTCTCTCTTTCTCAGTCTCTCTCTCTCTCTCACTCTCCCTCTCTCTTTCTCAGTCTCTCTCTCTCTCTCTCTCTCTCTCTCTCTCTCTCTCTCTCGCACGCACCAGTCTCATCCACAGTGCTTACTTACCAGACAGGTGTTTGGTCATTTTGTGTGCAGGTCTCTTTGGAGGAGCATCCCTGACTCAGTAATGGATCTGATGTGTTGTATCATGTGCGGTGCTGCCAGCGTATCTCCATGACCTTGGCAGAGATGTAGGTGTCAGAGAGTTCTCAGGGCAGCTTTCTGTAACCCCAGAGTTCTTAATTATGTAATTGATTAATTCAGTCTTACACTGACCTTAATGAGTCAGTAGCGAGCTGAGTCTGGCCTCCAGGCCATCGCATTGTCCTGCTCCTGCTCTGCACTGGACCAATGTGCTGATTATAGGGAAGAACAGGTCATTTCCCCTCACACAGGCAAATGAATAAATCCCTCAGAGATGTCCTCATATCATCTGACTCAGTGCTTTTAACTGTTATGTGTGTGTATTGTTTTTTAATCTATCTCTACTGAGGGAGATGCTGGATAAATTTTCAGGACTAGAGGAAGATTGTTTGTGTTTTTCCCGACAGACAGTGAGACCACAAAACCACAGCCCAGCCTGTTTATTTAACCAGTCAGCACAGATAATGACCACTACAGCACAATGGCTTCCATCTGACAGCTCTTTAGGTTTGATTTGCTGCCTGGATCAATGTTTCACAGAATCTCTCTATAACTTATCCTTACCCCTTTTAAAGGATGAGAAAAATACCAAAGTAAGGCTGTTATTCCTGCTGGCTTGCTTGTGGTCAATAAAGTCACCTTGCTTGAGAGAGATGATCAGAAAGAACCACTCAAGGTTATATTAGCCGAGGACAAACCCACTGGAAGGTGACGCATGAGAGACCCATCACAGCAGAGACCCTGACAGATTCCTTTGGGGGTCGAGAGTCACTCTGGTCCAGAACACGGTGAGGAAGGACCTGGATTTTTACCACAGAAAGCAGATGCCGTTCTCTCCTCACTAAGGCTGGAAACAGCAGAACTGTGAGCTGATTTTTACCACAGAAAGCAGATGCCGTTCTCTCCTCACTAAGGCTGGAAACAGCAGAACTGTGAGCTGATTTTTACTACAGAAAGCAGATGCCGTTCTCTCCTCACTAAGGCTGGAAACAGCAGAACTGTGAGCTGATTTTTACCACAGAAAGCAGATGCCATTCTCTCCTCACTAAGGCTGGAAACAGCAGAACTGTGAGCTGATTTTTACCACAGAAAGCAGATGCCATTCTCTCCTCACTAAGGCTGGAAACAGCAGAACCGTGAGCTGATTTTCTTTTGAATGATCATTGTGTATTATTATATTATTTCTGGTGGTTTGTATAGTCGGATGTGAGCGTGTTTGTGTGTGAGAATGGTCATTCCTCACTCATTCTCTGGACGCACTGACAGTGTGGTTTTCAGGTGGGCTATGGAGGTGCCCTGTGGACACACTGATAGGCCTGTGGAGGTTCCCTGTGGACACACTGACAGGCCTGTGGAGGTGCCCTGTGGACACACTGACAGGCCTGTGGAGGTTCCCTGTGGACACACTGACAGGCCTGTGGAGGTGCTCTGTGGACGCACTGACAGGCCTGTGGAGGTGCTCTGTGGACGCACTGACAGGCCTGTGGAGGTTCCCTGTGGACGCACTGACAGGCCTGTGGAGGTTCCCTGTGGACACACTGACAGGCCTGTGGAGGTGCCCTGTGGACACACTGACAGGCCTGTGGAGGTTCCCTGTGGACGCACTGACAGGCCTGTGGAGGTGCTCTGTGGACGCACTGACAGGCCTGTGGAGGTGCCCTGTGGACACACTGACAGGCCTGTGGAGGTTCCCTGTGGACACACTGACAGGCCTGTGGAGGTGCTCTGTGGACGCACTGACAGGCCTGTGGAGGTGCTCTGTGGACGCACTGACAGGCCTGTGGAGGTTCCCTGTGGACGCACTGACAGGCCTGTGGAGGTGCCCTGTGGACGCACTGACAGGCCTGTGGAGGTGCTCTGTGGACACACTGACAGGCCTGTGGAGGTTCCCTGTGGACGCACTGACAGGCCTGTGGAGGTGCCCTGTGGACGCACTGACAGGCCTGTGGAGGTGCTCTGTGGACACACTGACAGGCCTGTGGAGGTTCCCTGTGGACGCACTGACAGGCCTGTGGAGGTGCCCTGTGGACGCACTGACAGGCCTGTGGAGGTGCCCTGTGGACGCACTGACAGGCCTGTGGAGGTGCTCTGTGGACGCACTGACAGGCATGTGGAGGTGCCCTGTGGACGCACTGACAGGCCTGTGGAGGTGCCCTGTGGACGCACTGACAGGCATGTGGAGGTGCCCTGTGGACGCACTGACAGGCCTGTGGAGGTGCCCTGATGGGGGGAAGCTCTGCTGAATGTGCTGATCCCATAGGAAGGGCAGACACCTGAAACTGCCTCTGCTGCACTTTCCCATTAAAGAGCATATAAAATATACAACATATACACTCCCCCCACACATTACCCATCCTCATATCGACTCATAACTGTTCAGAGGGATTATGCTCACCGTGTTGCTCACTTATTGCATTGTTGAAGCATCTGCAGTACTGCATCGTTAAAGGAGCTGCAGTACTGCATCGTTAAAGGAGCCGCAGTACTGCATCGTTAAAGGAGCCGCAGTACTGCATCACTAAAGAGCTGTTTCAATGGAATGGATTGTCATGTTTTCAGAGCTCTTGGATAGATGGCTTACTTCACTGCTGAAATGTATCTCTCTGTGTTCCTGTGTGAATGGTATATAATATTATGACAGTATAATTGTTATCCATTTAGCTTAGGCAAAACACATACAAAGAATGTGGCTGCATGACCCCTAGGATGCATAGATGCATACAGATGCACTAAGCTGCACTGGAGAGACACTATAATCGGGTTACATGTGATACTGGAACCATGACCCTGTGTCAGCCAGTCATGCAGAATGTATGAAGTTATAGCAGAACCAAGCTGATTACTGTATGACACAATCATAACCACCTCCTGCCAGCGATGAGTGTTTTTCCATTACAGCCGCTCTCTCAGTCTCTCCGCGCCTGAACTGCTGTGTCTCTGGGAGGTTGTGCCTTTATGGTTGATGAATCATTCCATTACATTCTGTGTTGTTGTATAATACAGCATTAAGGAACATTTTACAGAAAGTACAATTCCAAAAGGAAAAATATTACAGATGAGACAGTCCTTAGACCAGACTGTTATTGTAGTCTCTGCACATGGAGCAAAAGCCAGTAAATGTAAATTTCAATAAGCAGCTCAGCAAAAATAGGAAACACAGTAAAAGAGTTATTTCGTTTGGGGTCTGCATGCTTTGCACTTTCTCCTTTGGTTGCTGGTGACATATAATCAAAACATCAAGGTCAGTGAAATTACAGGATCTCAGCAACTTTAGTCACAGATGCACACAGATGCCTTACTCTGATAGGCTGAGTTTTTCCTGTTGCAGTGGTAAGGAAGAGTGTGTGAAGGCAGGAGAATATTTCTGCTTACTGCGCTGAACACAGCACAGCTCACTGGCTGTTATCTGCTGGCTGTACCTGAGTTCTGCTACTCCGGTCCCCTGGCAGTAATTCCCCCAGCCCTGAAGCAGTGAGAGGAAGCAGGATCACGTTGGCTCAGACACGGCAGAAGCCTACAGCAGCTGGGCTGTGTAAACGATGTGGCAGGAGTGTTTACTGGTGTTGCGTTTTCAGGCGTCTCTGATTGAATCAGCCACAGGCCTTAAAAGGTAAAGGGTTTTAATCAGACAGGGTGAATCTCATTAACGCTGATCTTGGCAGCTGGGAAGCCGTGGAGCCACCGTTGCAATGCAGCCGGTGATTTTTGGATGGAGATTTTCGTTGTTCAGCTCCACCTTCAGTCCTGGCCTTTTACTCACAGCCAGAATCAATAAATGTTGTGCTATAACTGAGTTTCAGATGCAGTGGCAGCTTCCTGTTTCTTTCTAAGCACGACTCTCAAACACTTACTATTCATCTCTGTGCTCTGAAACGTGTAGCCCAAGGTGCCCTGAAGCTGATGGTTAGCTCACTGGGCATTGTACTGCATTAAAATGTAATTATTCTTTGATTCTGCTCTAATTAATCTCTTGTTTCACTGTTCTGTGACTCAGTGTAGGAACAGACGCTTTGATGGACAGATGTTATTCCAGGATTTTTACATCCCCCCTCCTCCTCACACCCCCTTCCTCTTTTGGGCTGTGTATTACGCCCTGTGCTCGCTGCACTGTGTCCTACACACCCACTGTACTGCACTGTGTCCTACACACCCTGTGCTCACTGTACTGCACTGTGTCCTACACACCCTGTGCCCGCTGCACTGTGTCCTACACACCCTGTGCCCGCTGCACTGTGTCCTACACACCCTGTGCTCACTGTACTGCACTGTGTCCTACACACCCTGTGCTCACTGTACTGCACTGTGTCCTACACACCCTGTGCCCGCTGCACTGTGTCCTACACACCCTGTGCTCACTGTACTGCACTGTGTCCTACACACCCTGTGCTCGCTGCACTGTGTCCTACACACCCTGTGCTCACTGCACTGTGTCCTACACACCCTGTGCCCGCTGCACTGTGTCCTACACACCCTGTGCTCACTGTACTGCACTGTGTCCCACACACCCTGTGCCCGCTGCACTGTGTCCTACACACCCTGTGCTCACTGCACTGTATCCTACACACCCTGTGCTCACTGCACTGTGTCCTACACACCCTGTACTCACTGCACTGTGTCCTACAAACCCTGTGCCCGCTGCACTGTGTCCTACACACCCTGTGCTCACTGTACTGCACTGTGTCCCACACACCCTGTGCCCGCTGCACTGTGTCCTACACACCCTGTGCTCACTGCACTGTATCCTACACACCCTGTGCCCGCTGCACTGTGTCCTACACACCCTGTGCTCACTGGTCTGTGTCCTACACACCTGATTAGGTGACATACATGCAAATGCACAGGTAGGACTAGCATTACAGAAACCTCCCTGTAAGCCAGCAGAGACCAAAGGTAGGGGGTCCTTCTGTGGAGTGTAGGACTGGCTCTGCATTACGGAGGTTTATCAGGTCTGCTGCAGGAAACTCAGCAGAGGGATCCTACACCCGGGCACCTCCTGCAGTGTGTGCTTAGCCCTTCGGTCAACAATCAAAGGCAGCTTTTCTCTTTCCTTCTGTGTTGGTTGTAAATATTTTTGAATTACAGGTGGATTCGTTATCATGCTGTGCTCTTGGTCTGGCTTGGTTTGTCTCTACTCTCATCCACATGGACAGACACGGCTGATTGCCTGTATCCTGGAGATTCCCTCTGTGCTGGTCCAGGCCCCAAACCTGCATGGCTTCTTTATTGACTCGCGTTGCTCTTGTGAGACGCATATTGATCGACACAGTGTTACATGGTGAGGATTAACTCCTGAGGCTGTGAGAGCTTCACTCTGCAGATCAGCTCTGCTGAGCTGTGTGCTCAGTTATGCACAATGGCTTTGGCTCTCTCTGAAGAAATGTACATACATTGTACAGTGTTTTTCATAATTTGAAATAACCAAGTACCTTCTCTTTTTCACTAATCCAGGAGTTGTATTTAAAGGCAGGAACAGAAGGTTTAATGATGACCTTTAAATATTATAGACAATGTGTCCAGCAGAAAATCATAAAGTGGTTATCATGGTCTGTTGGATTGTCAGGAAGAGCTGCAACTCCTGGTGTAGTTTAAGCCTGGGCCCGTGCTCCACACTCCACAGAGTCAGACTACAATGAGGCAGTGGAGATCAGGAACGTAAGATTTTTGTTGGATTTTGCCGAGGCGTTTCATAAGTAATCAGGTTGACTTTCCTTCTCCTTCCAAAACACATGGTTCTTGGGATTACCAGAGTGTTACACAACCAGCACACCATGATGATCAAAGCGTAGCCCTCTCACTCGTAGATTGACTGTATCTGTCCCCAGTTCAAATGCATTATGTACAAATCGCATTATACAATCAATGAAAAATAACCAGTAGGCATGATACAATGCATTCACATGATATGATGTTTTGTGAAATGGAGTTTACGAAATGAAGTTTATTTTGAAAAAATATTACCCCAAGCAATAATGCTGATACCAACACAAAATATAGCATGACTGAACAAATTACTTTTTCTTTCCTTTCTTGAGATATCAAACCCCTGTCGGTGCTAATACTCATGATGTAGCACAGGTTTGAGTGTTATATCACTGTTATACACAGCTTGTTATGATTCTTATAGTAACTTTCATTACATTTTCTAAATGGTGCTGCCAGGTTTGCTGGCTAGCCGAAGCACATGCTAACAAGCTGGCTATGCAGGCGTCTGTGTTTATTTCATAGATTATTAACCTTACACAGTTCAGTTGCTGGCTTACTGTAATAACTATGTACTTCTTGAAGGAGACAGTAGACCGTAACTTTTGCTGATGTGGAATGGATTTGCAATATTTGTTTGTCAAAAAATTTTGGGGCGGCAGTGTAGCGTAGTGGTTAAGGAGCAGGACTCATAACCGAAAGGTTGCCGGTTCGATCCCCACTGGGGCACTGCTGCTGTACCCTTGGGCAAGGTACTTAACCCACAGTTGCCTCAGTAAATATCCAGCTGTATAAATGGATAACATTGTAAAGAACTGTAACCTATGTAAGTCGCTTTGGATAAAAGCGTCTGCCAAATGAATAAATGTAAATGTAGTGTACAAGGATATTAAAATGACAAATGGGAATTCCATTTGCGTGTGGTATAGTGGTGAATACTAGGAATGCAACCTGAACCTAAAAATAAAAAAACTTTTATAAAGCATTTTTGTCACAGCACTGCTGAGCACTAATGAAGATAATGAGTAAGTGAAATTCCAGTGATATGATATTTTTGGAAAAAAGTAAATTGTATGTTTTAATCTGTCACCTTTTAACTTGATTTCACGGTATTTTCTCAATGCCAAACATTTCACCATTTTATGATTTAGTGAAATCAGAAGCAACACTGTTTCATCCCAACAAACAATCAGCAAAAATGCCCACTTGCAATTGCGGACACCAGCAGAAATAAAACAAATATGCATTATGCAGCTGCTCCAAGACTAGACAAGAGTTTTTGGCATGACTTTACAGTATATTAACAATTTATTGAGACATAATGTACTGCTGTTTTATGGCATAATTAAATTATATTTTGTGAAGTTGTGCAGTGGTGTAACCTCCGAGCACTAGGCCTGCTGTACCCCGACACACCTCGCGAGTCTCGGCTCTCTCACTTCCCCAGGCTCCCAGAGCAATATGGGTTCATGGGTTCCTTCAGCTGCTGACTGCAGTTTTCACAGTCATAATTTCATTATTGCCATGTGTTTCAGTGCTTTGAACTCCCTCACTGACAACCAAGTGTGATTTCAGTTTGAATTAGCATAGAATAGTTTGCTATAGAATAATTTTTTTTCTTTATCTCATTTCTGTAATTTGTAATGAAGAGTTTTAATTTGGAAAGTGCTAGGCCTGTTTTATGAGTTTTATTTAAACATTGTTAACGTGGATATGGACTGGTCTTTAAAAATGCCAGTTCAGAAATTATGCTGCTAATCCTTATAAATGAATAATTCAAAGATGCTCAATTAAATCAATTCATTCATTTTACTGCATTTAAGATCTACACCAACAAAAGGGTGTGATTATACACTAAATTAGCAAGTGGAAGGCTGATTCTTTTTCTTTGTAATATGTTATCGTTAAGAAATACTAATACTCGAAATATGAGGCCTGTATTATGAATCTTTTGATTCAATTTTAATAATTCTGACAGGGTAAATTTTCATTTTAGGACAAAGCCTCTTCCTGTTTCTCCATACAATTTGTGTATGTAAACAGTATATATTACTGCTGATATTTATGTAAATATGATCTGTATGTAAAGATTATGTATGTAGTTGAAAATATGTCTTGTCTTCCAAAATAATTCGTGTCACGTGTAAATTATACAGGTCAAATTTCTGTCAAGGACAAAACAGGCTGCTCAGCAGAATCCTGACATTCATGGGGGATTAGAAATATCCTGGCAAATACCGCACTGTACCTTCATCTGACATCATAATGGGGTCGATTCCCCGTTGAAAACAACCACACCTACAGGATAAAAACAATGTAATAATGTAACAAGCAAGTGATTAAGTGTGTATTTGAATAACAATGCTATAATTGCACATAATATGTGAAATCTATGTATGTGTATGTGATCTCACTCTGTGACCCAGGAACAGGCTGTACTGTCTGGGTGAGTTTTTGAAAGGGTCTCCTGTATTCCACTGTAAACAGATGATTCAGAAAAATGATGGTGTGTAAACCATGACTGGTCATGGATAATTCTGATTTAATATGATGGGACATTTCCTACAAATTTCCTACTACAACTCATAAAATAGCACCACTAATAGTGAGCCACAAAAAAGAAAAAAAAAACAATTTAATTGGAAGGTCTGCTACAGCTGTGAGATGAATGAAATGCAATGTATGGTCCTCCTCGGTGACCCCTGTGAGCGAGGTGGATCTGCCCGCACTGGGCACTGCTGAGTGTAGACAATGCATGGTCCTCCTCGGTGTCCCCTATGAGCGAGGTGGATCTGCCCGCACTGGGCACTGCTGTCCTGCCGGTAGTCGGTCTGTGTCCATCTCGTGTGCGCTGCAGGTGATCACAGAAATGTCTGTGTAATTGCTCTGAGTACTCTCCTTGTTACTCCAAGGCATCTTTTATGACACAAAGTTTGGCCTCACCAGTTGCTTAGCAACTTGTTCTGCCTTTTTCTGTGTGTATTGTCTGTTACAGTATTAGCATAAAATGCGCTGGCAATTACTCTAATGAGCGCACTGTGCATCCGTATGAACCTTTTACTTTCCTGACAAATTAATTTGCCGCAAGACGTAACAAAGGAAGATGCAGATATGGGCTCAGAAATGAAAGTGAAAATATCCAGTACTGAGACCCTCATGGAATGTCTTTGAAGACACAGATGTAATTCAGAAATCAATACTCCACTGAAGACCAGAACAGGAGAAATAGCCTGTAAGCTCATATACTGTGATGGCTGAGGACTCAGCTGAACGTTTCTCTCTCTAGATTCCATCGATTGGATCAGATTTCATCGATCATATGAGAAATAAAAAGAGCGATGCGCTGACGGTTCCTGTCTCACAGATATAATCAGCCAGGCTGAGAGGTCAGTGACCGCTCCTTCTGGAGTGCCTGTCTGTGTAAAGTCTGATTTATTCCACAGCATTCCCGTCCCTGCTTTATTGTGCTGAAGTTCACCTGTGGTTTAGTGTCAATGGGACAGAGTTCAGTGCAATCCTCACTGACATTTTTGTAGAAAGTCATTTCAGTTCATTTCAGTTAAATATTTTGTTGAGTTCCTTCCAAATCAAACATTTGTCACCGCGTCTGCTTGCCTAACATTTATGGGATGAGTAAATGTTAAAAATACTTAAAATGAAATATATATAGGATAATTTTATCGCTGGGCTGTGAAAGTGTCATCATACGTGTGTGTGTGTGTGTGTGTGTTTGTGTGTGTGTGTGTGTGTGTGTGTGTGCGTGTGCGTGTGCGTGTGTGTGTGTGCAAGCATGCACACACACCAGTGGAAACACACATCATTATGGTAACAGTATGCAAATGCACATTACATTTACATTACATTTTATCATTTAGCAGATACTCTCATCCAGAGAGACACACAATATGTAGGTGCATTTAATGTTACATTTACAATTTTGACATCTAGCAGGTGGTCTTATCCACAGTGACTTAAAATTGAGCACGAAGTACATCCAACAAAATGACGTTACCCAAAAATGTTACACAAAATGACACCAACCAGCACACCGCCATCCACACACTGAAGAGCCAGTGCTGAATGTACAGCTGCCCTATACGCAAGTGCAACACAATGTACCTGACAGGAACGTACCTTTCAACACAATACCAACACGTACCCGCACATAAAACCTCGCATTATAATGGGTGGGATTAGATGCACATAGGTCATTAAGTTAATAATCAGTGGTGAAATGGGTAGTGATGTGACTGGTGGCCTCTCTCAATCGACTCGCAAGCAGACTCCTTCATCTTTGAAGGACCGAGTCTGCCGCCTCATGCAGACACGCCCGGTAAATTTGCTGCTCAGATAATAAGCAGATGATGGGAAGCCTAAACTACCATATAATTAGACCAGCAGTTGAAATGCACTCACAAATCTAACCAAAGCAAAAACGAAAATGCAATCGGGACTCCCAGATGGCTCACTCAGTAAAAGCACCTGATGTTTCAATCCCAAACCTGAGCTCTGTGACTGAGGTTTGATCCCTGCTGTGTCATCATCTGACAATGACCATTGAGCTTTTTCTGCTGCGAATATAGGGTCACGCCTGTTCACATCACTATGATAACAGCATGGAAGTACACATCTTCACATCACTATGGTAACAGTGCGGAAGTACACACACTTACATCACTATGGAAACAGTATGGACAGTATGTACACGTCGCTATGGGAGTAGTGTCCAGACTCTGTACACAGGGCACATACCCATCACCATTCCCGGTATTTTAATAAAAAATGACAAGATTGTTGTACGATGGGGATTTCTTTCGGATCACGACTGATGCTGAACTTTTTCTCCCTGGACTTTTCTGACAGAATTGAAGATTATTGAATACTGTAAAACCTGAGGCTGAGCATCACTGGATGTGCAGCTTCTAGCAAAGCTGCTTATCCATGTGGAAGTGCACCTACATGCATTTAAGATGCTAGATGATCATGTTTCATGTGGAGAGATTTGTTATTTTGATGATGTTCTTTTACTCACTGACTCACTGATTTATCCATTATTTATGGTCAGAAACAAAGATCTGTAACAGCATGTTATCCAGCTTATTTCCAGTGCAGTGTGGTGGGAAACTGCAGGCTGCTCTGTCGCCCAGGCAAAGCGCCGTGAGGGGGATGAGTAAAGAGCAGAGGAGTCACAGACCTGCTGTTTTAACCCATCATCAGCAGGGAGGTGAAAGGACTCACAGCTGACCTCTGTCCCTCTCTCACTCTGTCCCTCTGTCCCTCTCTCTGTCACTCTGTCACTCTGTCCCTCTGTCCCTCTCTCACTCTGTCCCTCTGTCCCTCTCTCACTCTGTCCCTCTGTCCCTCTCTCTGTCACTCTGTCACTCTCTCTGTCACTCTGTCACTCTGTCCCTCTGTCCCTCTGTCACTCTGTCCCTCTGTCACTCTCTCTGTCACTCTGTCACTCTGTCACTCTGTCACTCTGTCCCTCTGTCCCTCTCTCACTCTGTCCCTCTCTCACTCTCTCTGTCACTCTGTCACTCTCTCTGTCACTCTGTCACTCTGTCCCTCTGTCCCTCTCTCACTCTCTCACTCTGTCCCTCTCTCACTCTGTCCCTCTCTCACTCTGTCCCTCTCTCACTCTGTCCCTCTGTCACTCTCTCTGTCACTCTGTCACTCTGTCCCTCTGTCCCTCTCTCACTCTCTCACTCTGTCCCTCTTTGTCTCTCACTCTCCCTCTGTCACTCTCTCTCTCTCACTCTGTCACTCTCTCTCTCTCACTCTCTCAGTCTCTCACTCTCTCAGTCTCTCACTCTGTCCCTCTGTCACTCTGTCCCTCTCTCACTCTCTCCCTTTGTCACTCTCTCTCTGTCACTCTCTCACTCTGTCCCTCTGTCACTTTCTCACTCCCTCCCTCTCTCTCACTCTCTCTCTGTCACTCTCTCACTCTGTCCCTCTCTCAGTCTCTTACTCTGTACCTCTGTCACTCTCTCTCTCACTCTGTCCCTTTGTCACTCTCTCTCTGTCACTCTCTCACTCTGTCCCTCTGTCACTTTCTCACTCCCTTCCTCTCTCTCACTCTCTCTCTCTGTCACTCTCTCACTCTGTCCCTCTCTCACTCTCTCACTCTGTCACTCTCTCTCACTCTGTCACTCTCTCTCTCTGTCACTCTCTCTCTCTGTCACTCTCTCACTCTGTCACTCTCCCTCACTCTGTCACTCTCTCTCTCTCACTCTGTCACTCTCTCTCTCTCACTCTCTCAGTCTCTCACTCTCTCACTCTCTCACTCTGTCCCTCTTTGTCTCTCACTCTCCCTCTGTCACTCTCTCTCTCTCACTCTGTCACTCTGTCCCTCTCTCACTCTCTCCCTTTGTCACTCTCTCTCTGTCACTCTCTCACTCTGTCCCTCTGTCACTTTCTCACTCCCTCCCTCTCTCTCACTCTCTCTCTGTCACTCTCTCACTCTGTCCCTCTCTCAGTCTCTTACTCTGTACCTCTGTCACTCTCTCTCTCACTCTGTCCCTCTGTTACTCTGTCACTCTGTCTCTCTCTCAGTCTCTCACTCTGTCCCTCTGTCACTCTGTCCCTCTCTCACTCTCTCACTCTGTCCCTTTGTCACTCTCTCTCTGTCACTCTCTCACTCTGTCCCTCTGTCACTTTCTCACTCCCTCCCTCTCTCTCACTCTCTCTCTCTGTCACTCTCTCACTCTCTCACTCTGTCACTCTCTCTCACTCTGTCACTCTGTCACTCTCTCTCTCTGTCACTCTCTCTCTCTGTCACTCTCTCACTCTCTCACTCTGTCACTCTCCCTCACTCTGTCACTCTGTCACTCTCTCACTCTGTCCCTCTGTCACTCTCTCTCTCTGTCACTCTCTCCCTCTGTCACTTTCTCACTCCCTCCCTCTCTCTCATTCTCTCTCTCTCTCTCACTCTCTCACTCTGTCAGTCTGTCACTCTCTCCCTCTGTCACTCTCTCACTCTGTCCCTCTCTCACTCTCTCACTCTGTCACTCTGTCACTCTCTCCCTCTGTCACTTTCTCACTCCCTCCCTCTCTCTCATTCTCTCTCTCTCTCTCACTCTCTCACTCTGTCAGTCTGTCACTCTCTCCCTCTGTCACTCTCTCACTCTGTCCCTCTCTCACTCTCTCACTCTGTCACTCTGTCACTCTCTCCCTCTGTCACTCTCTCACTCTGTCCCTCTGTCACTCTCTCTCTCTGTCACTTTCTCACTCTGTCCCTCTCTCTCATTCTCTCTCTCTCTCTCTCTCTCTCTCACTCTCTCACTCTCTCACTCTCTCACTCTGTCACTCTCTCACTCTCTCCCTCTGTCACTCTCTCACTCTGTCCCTCTCTCACTCTCTCACTCTCTCACTCTGTCCCTCTGTCCAGAGTGAGAGGGGGCAGAGCATCCTGAGGTTTTACCACATGGAGGTGTTCATTCCTCATGGGAGTGACACAGATACATACAGACAGACAGTGAGACAGCCAGACAGATGTGTTCAGTGTATCCACTATATATCAATAGATACTCCACCAGGCAACATGGGTATAAGTGGTACTATTTCAATAATTCCAATTTCATTCCATTCAACACAATTTTTATTCAAATAAATATGAAGCAAAACCTCACTTCATAAATTATTAGTAAGCTTGAGTAAAGTACGCTAAGTACGCTTGAGGAGAGCAGTACAGTCAATACTACCTGAAAAAAACAACCTTGGTTTCCTGGGAGACTGAAGGCCATAAGAGTGGGTTTGTTGGATTGAATAGATGTTGGATCAATACAAGTTAAATTTGTGTGACTCGTACATGTGCACATTTATGAAGATGCATTTTATTCACGTCAATAGTTTTCAAGGGTTACGCCACCATTACTGTGTATGCACATATACAGTATACAGTAAGAGGGATTCATTTGACCTCTCATATTCATCAGAAAAGTCTGCTGGGATAATTTATTCAGTCTTTGTCATGTATATGTCCTAAATGCTGTGCGCATTCTATAGCTGCCTGTCTGATCTCTGGTTTTCACATTGGCATAGAGACAGATCCATCGCATGGCACATGGAAACACTAACATACAGGACTGGGTTTCACAACAAAAGCAGGTGATTCATTCCTGCCTGCTGAACTGCAGGAACTATACAATGTGGGAGCTATGTGGGTCTTACCCCTTATGATTTAATGTGCAGTTGCACAGCTGAATAGCTGAGCTTGCAGTGTACATTGTGTCGGGCAGGGTACCAACTGCACATGAAGCTTGGACTGTTGAGGTGCTGAAGATTGAGGATTGGCCTCACCATGAACCAGTGCAGCAGTATCTGTGTGTGGGAAATCCAACTTGCTTACTGTTCACAATTTATGCTCCTCAGGACACTTGTTGTGATGCTGCTGTAGCTGTTATTCTTGCATCCGTAAACATATTTGCTCGGGGCCTCTGAATCTGCATTCTGCTGGATAGCTCTTTGAGCGGAAGAACGAGATAAGTGAGGCAGGATAGTTAAGTATTAGCAGTATGGAGGTTTTTGCAGAAAGTGTTCTCACCACTGAAAGGGTTCTCAATGCAGAGACACACATTGACACACATGAATGGGAGTCCACTGAACTTCCAGACTATATGAATACACCCTACACTGTATGTGAGCTTCCTCTGTAGTGAGGACATGAAGGTGTCAGGGGTCTGAAGCCCCCTGCAGGCTGAGGAACAGTGTAGAGCCTCATTAGGGGAGTGTGGGAGTATGGATGTGTCCCAGACTGATCACTCTCCATCCTGTGGGCAAGTGGGCCATTGTCTGCAGCTCTCTACCTGTCTGCTATCACACATCACACGAACCCTGCAATTACTGCTGATGAACTCCTATGCTTAGGTCACCTGCTCATTAACACCTTTATTTCTCAGCAACACATCCTCCAAGTAACAGTACATTCTTCATGTCTTCACTGAAGACCTCTTCAAAAGCAGGATCAAAGTTCAGGTGCACTTTAACATTCCTGTTTCTGTGTGATGACAAGCAGAGGAAGCCAGTTCTGTTAGCATGCAGATAAATCCACTCACGCGGATTCAGCAAGCCGCAGACAGAGGAAGTGTTCACCTCGGCATGTTTTCATTTCTGTTTACTTCATGGTTTGTTTTTATTGCCAGTCCAGTCTGTGCACAAAAGTGCATTAAATACTTCATCTATTGCTGTATGTAATGTACATCAGTTTTTCTTAAAAAGCATGGAATTCATCACAACACCTCTTCCTCTGTACAAATTGTGCCAAAAATTCTCTGTGAACCAACTTAAAGCCCAGTGTTCAGCTGGCAGTCTTGCGGAAGTGGTGCTGGTTACTGAAAAGCTCTTTGCTGAGATAGGACTGGTTACTGAAATGATCTTGTCTTGCTTGGTGATTTCTTAATTGTTCAAGAGTTTTCGTTTTTTCACTCTGCCGCCATGTTTATTTGAGCATTGGACACAGGCTGGAAGCCACCGATGCTGGCCTGCTTCCAAGGCTTTAATGCATTCTGTCGGCAGCGTCTCTGAAAGCTCCTGTGGGGTCAGAGCTGGTCCACCCGGAGCGCCATGTTTAGACTCATAAAGGTCCTTGAGCTACGTCACGAAACTGCAGCATGACAGACAGTCATTCACCCAACAGTTTCTATAGGTAAATAGCCTGTCGTCCTCTAGGAAGACAGTGTATCCAGCACAATACACAGAATAAGCACAATAAGAGCTTTGGCAGCTGATGTACCGGAGGGAGATATATTCCAGCCTGAAAGCAGAACATTTGTTTGATTGAGAATGCCTGGTAAGGTCGGATGCAATGTTTATATGCCCCATAAAAACAACAGGAAAGGACACAGTATTGCAGAAAAGCTGCTTAAACTTTGGCCACAGCACAATGCTGGAAGAGTTATGATCCCTTCTGCTGTAATCCATCATATGTGCTATCCCAGCATTCCCTGGGGTGAGAGACACAGCAAGACAATGCAGGTCTCTGCATAGTGGGTTAGCCGCTATAACACAGCAGGACAATGCAGGTCTCTGCATAGCGGGTTAGCCGCTATAACACGGCAGGACAATGCAGGTCTCTGCATAGTGGGTTAGCCGCTATAACACGGCAGGACAATGCAGGTCTCTGCATAGCGGGTTAGCCGCTATAACACGGCAGGACAATGCAGGTCTCTGCATAGCGGGTTAGCCGCTATAACACGCAGCAAGACAATGCAGGTCTCTGCATAGCGGGTTAGCCGCTATAACACGGCAGGACAATGCAGGTCTCTGCATAGCGGGTTAGCCGCTATAACACGCAGCAAGACAATGCAGGTCTCTGCATAGCGGGTTAGCCGCTATAACACGGCAGGACAATGCAGGTCTCTGCATAGCGGGTTAGCCGCTATAACACGCAGCAAGACAATGCAGGTCTCTGCATAGCGGGTTAGCCGCTATAACACAGCAGGACAATGCAGGTCTCTGCATAGCGGGTTAGCCGCTATAACACACAACAAGACAATGCAGGTCACTGCATAGCGGGTAGTGACTCTGACCCAGTTCCAGTGGTACAGTAGTGTCTCCCATACAGCCCAACAGTGGTATAGTGTCTCACATACTGTCCGGTCTTTGTGTTTGGTGAATTGCACAGCAGAATCATAGACTCTCGGCTCCTCAGAGGAGCAGATGCTCAGTGTTTTAGAGAGCTCAGATAAATTGCTGTGCATTTACAGCTGTGTAATCTAGCCTGCCTTCCAGGGCAGAGTTTTGCATACCCTGGGCAGTAAATAAAAAGCCTGTTTTTTCCACATCATTGACTCCAGCATACACAGAGTATGAAAAGTAATTAAGTCCTCTAATCCTACTGCAGTGACAGTAAACTACAACATTTATATATTTAAAGATAAAATGGATTGTGCCCAAAATCACCTGAAAACCAGATGCGTTTGTTTTCACATTTCACAGCTTGGAGCTGAAGCCAAGCCACCAGTTACACAAATTACACTGGGACTGAACTGACAGCAGAGGCTTTTACTCTGACACACTGCGTTTATCAGAGCACGTTTTCTGTAAGAAACAGCACTGTACTGTAATATACCGCAGGCTGCTCTGTGTAGTATGTGACTCAGTTACGGTAAGATACTCTGTGAAGTACAGTACCGCAAGATACTTCGTCATTCTACGGTATGTAATGCACTACTACAAGAAGCTGTAAACCACTCTACCCTGTGTAATAAAGTACTGTAAGCTGGTGTAGAGTAGTTGACGCAGTAAGTCTGAATCTGATGATAATCTTAGAAAGACACACCATCACATGGCATTGCACTCCAACACTTCTCTCCTTTGTCTCTGTGTGTGTTAATTATCATGTCTTTCCAGCTTCAGTGCTTTTCTTTATTTAAGAATGATGCTGAGGGTGTGGATGCTCAGACTCTCACACTGATTTAAATAAGCAGTCTCAGGGGGCAGGACTCACATGGTCTCAGTGAATCAGCATGGACAGACAATGTGTACTTCCACTGATCGCTTCTGCTAATTAAATCATATGCAGTTACAGTCTCACATGTCACATCATCACAAAAACAATATTTATTTCTGTTGTTTTCCTCCTCTGTGCTTTAGGTGCATACATCCGTCTCATTGGAAATATTTATGCAAAGGCTATGGGTGTGGTTAATCTGTAATGCACAGTAAGTATAGAATAGACACTGTCAGCGAAAGATGAAGTAGGTCTGTATTCATGTGAGCTGCATATATGCGATATATGCAATATTTGCTATCCAAAAATCCTCAGAGAGGGAGAATTTTATCATTTCAGGAATGTGTTATTTACCCTCAGCAGAAAGGGACAACACACCCACAGCAAAGTCACCCACACACACCTCTGCTAGGACACAAGATCGTTTTCACAGAATGTGAACAAACATGGCAGATTATGAAGCGGAGTGTGTGAGTTCTGCCAGGCTTCTCTCAGTGCTTCATTGCAGGTGAATTAGCATGCAGAGGTCTGCACACTGATGGCTGTGGAACATGCCCGTGGAACTCAGTGCTGCTGTGGACACTGTCTCGCACCCGGGGGTCTGTGTGGGACTGCTGTCCCCGCTTTCTTGTGCTGAGGGGATGCATGATAATTGCCTTGCTGACGATGAGCGCTGCAGTGTTTGAATAGCTGCATGCTGACCTTGCACTGTGGGAATTCTATTCAAAAGCAAGTCACCTGGGTAAAAAGCAGCCCAAACCAGGTTTATATAAACATCATGTGATCAGATGTGTCATCATCCAATCCAGGACAGTACAATTCACGAAGGCGAAGCCGCTGTTCAGGTGCATATACCAGAATCTGTAGACAGCGCTGGGCTTAGGCTGTAGATGCACAGCAGTTCAGCATGTGCCGCTCCTGTGTGAGAGCATGTAACACATGTGGCTTTAGGTTTGCAGGGAGCTGAGGGGTGTGGGGCCAGGCTTACAGTGACGGGGTACACAAACCACACTGTTCCATGGGTAACACTGCAGCCAGTAGGGCAGGTAGCTGTAATCACAGATAGCCAGGTGGCTTTTATCACAGTCTGTCATCCTGAATCTCTGAGATATTGAGAGATTGAGAGATCTCTGAGAGAGTGTTTAAGTCATTGCCACACACCTTGTAAAGTAAATAAACTTGTGGAAAAATAACACATAAAAATAAATGATCATATACAGAAACATATTTCTTCTTGTACTTAGCTCATGTCAATCATGAACATATTATCTCATAATTCAGTTATTTTTAAGATAAGGGATTAGCCATGATGATGTTTGAATAAATATAAGTTTTATATGAGAATCATTTGATCTTATGTGTGATGTAAAAACATTACCATTACTGAGAACAACAGATGTAACTAGTTCACATTCTGCACTTGAATTCTAATCTGTTGCCTCTGATGCATCACTTACATGCAAAATGAGGCAATAAGTTTGACAGCATGTTGGTTAAACACAATCCACCTGCTGCCCTCGGCATATGCGATACAGTCTCTGTACGGACCTTTAAACAATAAATTTTACATTTCAACAGTAAAACATAAATATGAGGATCGATGAACCATGAAAGAGCTCTCCGTCTTTATTCAGATGTCTTCATTGGAGGATCTCGAATGTAACTGGCCTCCTACCTGAGCTGTGTGGTCTCTCTCCACCCCAGAGTGTTTTAGATTCTGTTGGTATTTGACACAGGCCTTTTAGCAACTTCTTCAAACTTCAAAGCTAAAGGTTATGAAAGAAAAAAAGCAATTGAGGTCTTATCTGACCTTTCCAAAATATACTCAAAGTATTCTGTGGGTCCTATAGCAGTTATTTTTTTGTTTTGAAGAGAACCTCTCAAAAAAAAACAAAAGACAATTTTCTTCTTCTTTTTTAAGATCCATTCACTCCTGTGTCCTTAACCCTTTCGTACGTGACTTATTTTATGCTATGTAGCATGTGTGTTCCTTATGCTTTCATTCTCGTTATTAAACTTCTCATAGTTTTCACCGCTGCATTTGCTATACTTTGTAACATTAAATCGCTGCTTCCTCAAAGCTAACATTAGCTAGAATTTTCACACCGGTGTGACCGCACGTGTGAAAGGGTTACATCACTCACGTAATGGGGAGCAAACAGCAGGGGCATGGCTGTGTGAGGGCATGGTGTGGATATGTAGGCTGTGCATTTTGTTACAGACATTTATCGCAGATGTTTCTGAGTGTAAATGACTCCATTCTTCCAGACGTTCCAGTGTGTCACGCTGCTTTGCGATGCTGTTTCCTGGCTTTTCATATTCCTCACAAAGGATCACAGTGTTCACTTTTCTCGGTGTGTGCATGTTTGGGAAGTGAAGTCTGGACTGTGATGAGTCATTGTGGCCTTCAGACAGTGTGTCTCCACAGGGCTGCCGTAGTTCAGGATGAGCTGTACAGTACCTGAGGTGAGCTGAAGGTGATTCACCAGCAGGTCGACAGAGGCCGGCCATGCACTTACTTACCACAGACGTGACTGTGGGTTTACCCTGAGTCCAATCAAATCAAGCACATCAGGTGTATTTATCCGGCCGAATCTCACAGTCAGAAAGAATCTTTAACAGTTCCTGTTCCTAGCTAGATACCATGGTCTTGCTCACAGATCAAAAATAGTTCACAGCAGTTCATAGCCTTAGATGTAGATTCTCCTAGGACCAAAGTTTTATTGTACAACAGCCAATGCAGACAGGTATTCAAAGATACACCTACATGTTTGAGAGTTTAAACATGGAAATAATCTTATTCTTTTGAGCTGGTATACAGAAGACAAAAGCTTTGAGAAGACAGCAGAGTTAAAAGGTCATCCTTTGTGTGATTCTAATTGTGTTCCACTTGTAATACAGCACATGCATTACGTTGGGAGGGTGCGTTTACATGGCAGCTTCCTCATTTACTCACACTTTATCCTGCTGTAGCATCTCACTGTGAGGAATCTGTCATAGTGGAGAAGCCTGCGCTGAAAGGCAGCACGGATAGTCATGATGATATTTACATGGATTCATATTAGAAGAATAAAAGCTCAAATTCAGCACAGTTTGCTCAGGTCTGTTCCTCCTAATGCTTTTTCAGTCTCTCAGTTTGGGGAATTTCCCAGTATGATTATATTTAAGACTGAATGAGGTACGTACTTACATTTGTGTGCAGCATTTTAACAGTGTTTCCAACACTGTGAGAGCCGTTTACAGGATCAGGGGCTGTCCAGAGGTAGGTCTGTGTGGCAGAGCCCTGAGGGAGGGGGCTGGCCGCTCCAGGCCTGGGCTGCACCACTCCAGCATCACTGAATGTTAACGGCCACCATAAAACCCCTTCAGTGGTCCTGATGAATATGATGAGTTAACTGTAGTAATGGAGGTGCTGGAGCGCAGCTGAGAATATGCTCCGCAGACCCGCTGATGCTGCAAATGAACTGTTTATAAAGGGATTCTCACAGTAATATGGTAATTCTGTTAATATAGGACTGTAAAGCTCCACTCAACAAGAGGATGTTATTATTACTGCCCAGGCTTGCTCACAGCTCACTCAGGACTGAATTTATTCAATTTGTCTATTAAAGTGGTTTGGACAGACAGTCGGGCCATAAACATTGTCTTCTGCATTTCAAAAACAGACGTGTTTTTGGAGACAGTTAGCAGTGTACAATGGAACCCTCAATGCCCGTCAGTCTTTCCATCATGCTGACCTTTCTCACAGTAATCAGGAGCCCCTCAGATCCTCCACATCATCTCAGCACTCAGGGGTTGTGCTGGAGTGTGGAAGCAGTCGTTTTTTTCTGAGCTTTTGTTGGAACATAAAACCCAGAGAATATGTTTGTATTGACTTATCAAGTATTTATAAATCAACCATGGACCTGGATTTCACTTGTTTGGACTGGTTTGGATCGGATTGGATTGGATTGCTGTTTATGTTCAACCATACAATTTCCCTAGGGATTCTTTGCAAGTATATATTATAACTGTAAGATAAAGAACTAATAATTTCTTAGGGAATTGAGTTCAGAGCCTTGAAGTTTGACACACTGGGTCGGCTGCAGGCTGGCGTCTGTGTCAGTGTAAAGGTTCAGGCCCAGATGAAGGCGCACATGCCAAACAGATCTTCTCAGGAGCGGAATCTGAACAGTCTGGGTGCCGGTTTAATCAGGATTTTCTGACAGTGCTCAGGGAGGAAGGTGATGAGGCGAAGGCCAAATGCATTGTTTGATTTGTGAGGTGCTAATTAAAGAAGTTTTTTTTAACATGGGGTTACGCATGGCAACTAGCCATGTTTGCTGATTCTCACAGTCTCAAGAAGCTGGCCTATGTATTTTCCTGTATATTTCAAAATATTAATACTGTATTTTATTTAAACATTGATGTTTTGGCACTTGGTCTTTATCAAAATCTGACAGTAATATTTACAATGAAAGGACAATTCTGCCATCTAAGCCCTTAGAATTGCAGTGAAGTTATTATGTCCATTTATTATGTCCATACATGTTTCATGTATATTATAGTAATATGTATATATTACTATAAATATTATGGACACTCAAATGTCACTGCTTTATTTTATATTTATGTCAATTAGTAGTGCTACAGTCTATCATCTTCATGCAATTCCTCAGTGTGAAGTAAGGCTGAGAGGTGGATGGATTCTTCGTAATTCCACTCAGACTCCCGTGTGTTTAATGGTTCCACTGGAATTTTATACCTTTTATGTGGAAAATGTTTTTCTCTGGGCCATGAATGAGTGTGTGACCTTTTTAATTTTGACAAATGAATAGTATGTGGAGTGCATGACTCTTTCTTTTGGGGATGGTTAGTCTGGTCCTGGCTGCTGCTGTGTGCCAGGCCATATGGGACCAGCATTGAGGAATATGAATTACAGTGTAATAAGGGTTGGAAACGTGTGCGAGAAATATATTTTTAGCCTAAAGCATATGTCTCATGTTTGTCGCTTACCCAATTAAGATAATTAGAGAGGTATTACCACTTTATTCTCTTACCTGTGTTGCGCGCTTCTCTTTCAGGGTTTTCTTGTTTTTGCCGGCCGTGAGACGGGCGTGTTCAGGGTTTTCTTGTTTTTGCCGCCATGAGACGGGCGTGCCAGCTTTGCCTGCATTGTTGTTGCAGCTCTCTCCCAAATTGATTAATTGTACCAATTAAGGCAGCGTGCAGGCTCTAAAATAGATGAATGTGTCATTCCCACTAATAAAGCCAAATTGAAGCCGACTCACGCTGGGGACTTTGGACCGTCCTTGTTTTCTCAGTCTATGACTAATGGCCACCTCCAGCGAGCTGAAGACGTGAGTCCGATTATGTGAGAATGCTTCATGGGGGCGGGATCAGCATGGCCTGTGTTACAGGACAGAAACCACAGCCACTCTGCACTAATGGCCATGAACGCCATGTGTTCGCAGCTTGTCTGATGACAGTCAGACATTTGGTATGTTTATGCCCTGATTCCCACTCAGGGAAGTTCAGTTATGAACAGTCTGTCACCTGACAGCTGCATTAGATTAATACAGGTGTGACGTCTCTGTGTTTGCATTTATTTATTAATAAGTTATTTGATTGCATTAACCTCTACCTTTCTTCAGCTCTGTGTGGGTAAGCATCTGCCAGAGAGCAGTGCTGAGAGAGAGAGGTTTAAACACTTGCTTCAGACTGATACAGGTTAAAACACCTGGTTCATATTGATACAGGTTTAAACACCTGGTTCAAACTGATACAGATTAACACACCTGGTCCAAAGAGATACAGGTTTAGACGCCTAGTCTGTATGGTGTCTAATCCCATATCTCTGCACACACGTTCCTCCTGTCCTTCACATTCGCCTGAAATTTAGCACAGTTTCAGGATGGGAGAGGACCTGGGCCAGGTGGTTCCTTTCTGAAGCTTTTCTCAGTGCAGGAAAGGATCACAGACCATATCAAGAGCCAGTTGAGTTAACCGCTCATTAGAGTAACAGCTTTTTAGAAGCAAAAAACAACTTGTTAGACTAACAGCTCTAAAGACAAGCAGCTCCTCAGACCAACAGCTCTTCAGTACCAGCAGCTCTTTAGACCAGGAAGTGAGACAGAGCAGAGCCCAGAGCAAAAACAGCTGCTGTGGTTGTAGAGTCACAGATGTAGGGGAGAGTCACAGATCTCAGTAGAGTCACCATGCCTTTACCTCTGCTGCCGTCAGGCCTGAGCACAGCACACTGTCCTCCCACTAGCTTCTTAAGGAGACATGAATGCAAATATTCAGCCTGATCCCACAACCAGTAACACATCCATACTGCACATGCAGTCCAGCAATCTCTCTCACTGCCTGTGAGAGTGTGCAACTTCCATATCCTGAAGACAAAAGGGTTCTGAGGCACCATCCTATAGGTCCTGGTTTCAGTCTTTTTCCTGTGGGTACCAGTTTCCATCATAGCGACTAGGGAGTAGCACATGGTCTGTATCACGACCTTCTGCATGTTGCCCGTGGAGTTCTGTGCAGGGTGGGGCCCTGGGCCTGCTCTGGTTCTGCAGCCACTTTAAATATTTAGAATGAGAGAGGACTGAAAGAGGCACCTGCAGAGTCAGGAGGCATGTCTCTGGGCACAATTATCCATGAAAGCAATCAAGAGACAGGACTCAGGTCACTGTTTCAATTAACCATGCAACCAATCAGGAGACATGTCTCAGGTCACAGAAACAATTAACCATTCAACCAATCAGGAGACATGTCTCAGGTCACAGAAACAATTAACCATTCAACCAATCAGAAGACATGTGTCAGGTCATAAAAACAATTAACCATGAGACCAATTATGATACATGATGCATTTCCAGTTTAATGAAGATCAGAACATGCCTTTGTCCAGTAAAAGCCAGCACTGTGGACAAGGCTTGAGCAAATCAAAACTCAAGGTTAACTGTAATTCTGTAAGTCTTGATGTATTCACCCACAGACAGATATTTTCAATACATATAGTACATACCTAATCTGCTGATTACAGTTAGCATAAGTGTGTAAATGTATGCTTTTGGGCTGTCTTTGAAATGTCTTTGAAATTTTCCAATTGAATCAGAAACAGGGTTTAGGGTGGGCTAAAGCAACATTATAAGTGTCATTATGTTCCAGAACACTGAGAATGCAATGTACACACCAATCTACTGTTTTATCCTTGTGAACAACTGACATGGAAAATTTTGAATTTATGTTCCACAGTGTTCAAAAATAGCAAAAATGATTTGCTCTGTTCATTACAAAGGGCAAAAAAGAAATGTCTGTAATTGATGAGTGCAGTAAAACATTTTGATTTAATAGCAGAATGGTGCCGCAAACTGGCATCATTTCAAATGATCCAATCAGCTGCAGTGTGTTTATTTCTACATTCTCCAACTGAACTGTTCATCTTATCAGCTGCTGATCGTCAAAGACTGCTGAGAAAAGCTGAGTCAACGGGGGAAGACGTACAGCAAACACATCTGACAGAAAGCTGATCTCAGATCAGTGAGTGTAGTCCCATTCTGCTCCAATTCTGCTGACCAGAATCACCTTTTTACCTGGAAAAACAGGGGACGAAGAGAAGAGACTGCCAGAGACTCTGAGACTGGTTGGTCAACCTGCACTTTCCCCTCACCAACATCCTAACATTCACACATGAACACACGCACACTCTCCCTCACACATAAACACACATACACACACACACACACTTGCACACTCTCTCACACACATACACATACACACATGCGCATACACATACATACGCATGCGCTTACACACATACACACACACACACACACACACACTCTCCATCACACGTACACTCCCAACACTCACACTCCCTTACACATAAACATACATGCACACACTAACATACGCACATACACACACACACACACACACACACACACACACTCATACTCACAGACACAGAAACACTCACACACAGGCACAAACACTCACACACACAAATAAGCTATTTGGGAATTGCTCCATCACTTTGGTTTGCTAAAGGTGAATGAAATGTCTGAGCCACTCAGCTGCTTCAGATAAAGTGCTGTCAGGACCTACTGCTGCTCTGAGCTTCAGACCCAGCAAATTGCTTAGTTCTGCCATATAAAAAATCATCAGTTTCAGAGATGCAGTTTTAAGTAGTAACAAGATTTTCTGGGGAGAGTTGAAACACATTGCCGCAGAGGTGACAGGATGCTTAATTACCAGAAGAGAGGATGATTTTTTTAAAACTCAATTTGTCCTTAAGGGAATTAATGAAAAAATGGCTATGTTATGTTTTTCACTCTGATATAAGCATTTCATTATCAATATAAATATGTAGTTGTACCAACATCTTTCTATTTGGCTTTCAGTCAGTCATGTATCAGTCTTGACGTAATTGATGATATACTGATATCTACAAAATGTACCAACTGATTGACCTGTTATCCAATGACCTTTTCTTGGGCTGACTGTGTTATGTATAATTCTTTAGTCAAATACAAAACGAATGTACCTGTTTCCTTTTCACAGAGACAGACATTCCCCTGCTCACTACCATGCTGTCTCTGTGCTGAGTGTTGATTCAGTAGCACTCCTGAGATTCTCAGTCATGTGACTGATATGGATTTGTTCTCAGGTGATGTCTTTGGGGAGAATATGGCATAACCCATATTCTCAGTCAACAAAGGGAGGCAATGTGGCAGGCCAGCCGATAGAGGAAGGCACTGTTGTAATTCAGCAAATGGAGAAGGCCAGTGTGGGCAAGCCTGTGTTCTGCATATACAGCTTGCTGAACATAAACACCAGACCAGAGCAGCTGTTTAGCCCTAGAGTGGGACAGTGATGATGGCAGTGTGTTGTGGTTCTGCATATAATGATGTTAACACCAAAATGATGATGCTAACACAAAAATCATGTGATTTTTATCAAGTCAAGTGCCGTAAACCAGTGTAGCTGCAGCACAACACAGCCAGGGACCTGTGAGCAGATACAGCGTTACAGCAGCTACAGCAGAGACAGCAGATACAGCAAAGACAGCAGAGACAGCAGATACAGCGTTACAGCGTTACAGCAGCTACAGCAGAGACAGCAGAGACAGCAAAGACAGCAGAGACAGCAGAGACAGCAGATACAGCGTTACAGCGTTACAGCAGCTACAGCAGAGACAGCAGAGACAGCAGAGACAGCAGATACAGCAGATACAGCAAAGACAGCAGAGACAGCAGATACAGCGTTACAGCAGATACAGCAGCTACAGCAGATACAGCAGATACAGCAAAGACAGCAGAGACAGCAGATACAGCATTACAGCGTTACAGCAGCTACAGCAGAGACAGCAGAGACAGCAGATACAGCAGAGACAGCAGAGACAGCAGATACAGCAGCTACAGCAGAGACAGCAGATACAGCAGAGACAGCAGAGACAGCAGATACAGCAGCTACAGCAGAGACAGCAGCTACAGCAGATACAGCAGATACAGCAGAGACAGCGTTACAGCAGAGACAGCAGAGACAGCAGCTACAGCAGCTACAGCAGATACTGCAGCTACAGCAGAGACAGCGTTACAGCAGCTACAGCAGAGATAGCAGAGACAGCAGCTACAGCAGATACAGCAGATACAGCAGAGACAGCAGCTACAGCAGAGACAGCAGAGACAGCAGATACAGCAGAGACAGCAGCTACAGCTGAGACAGCAGAGACAGCAGATACAGCAGAGACAGCAGAGACAGCAGAGACAGCAGATACAGCAGCTACAGCAGATACAGCAGCTACAGCAGCTACAGCAGAGACAGCAGAGACAGCAGATACAGCAGAGACAGCAGATACAGCAACTACAGCAGATACAGCAGAGACAGCAGAGACAGCAGAGACAGCAGCTACAGCAGAGACAGCAGATACAGCAGAGACAGCAATGCTCAGGCACAGGAATTTTATACCTTGATTATGTGTTTGCTGGGACAGGTGAGCTGTGATGTGCAGTGTTAGGAGAGGTGTGACTGCAGTTTCATTTGGATTATGGCACACCCTGTACCTCTGAATCTGTGCGTCTTGAGTCAGCTCATTCATCGGGAGGGTTTTCTGCGTCTCACAGGTTTAAATGTGATAATATAAATGTGATTAAGTATCTACATCTTTAATTGGAAATAATTTCATCACTCTGCAACTTTCTGTCATTTACAAGCTCATTGCAAAGAGCCTTTTACCTTCGGTCACATGCAGTAAAACCTTCCTCCTGAGAGGTGGCTGAGACACTTGTCTACACTATGTGGCTAATCAATCAAAAGCAGACTTTACTGTGAAACAGGTCAGCAGATGATGAAACACCTCCACTAGCATACAATATTTCTCTGGAAATCAGCAGTTTTCCTGCAGAAAGCTGAATCCTGGGACAGGAAGAAATCATAGCAGTGCTAACATTAAATACCACCCAACCATCTGTTAGCAGTTTACTCATTAGGTGAAAAAAATTTAACAAAAGTTTAACTGAAAGAAGTCTCAAACAAAATCAAAGGAAGTCAGTCAAAATGCAAAAGGAAAGCAACACCAGCATTTTGGCTGGTGTAACATTAAAATAGAGGTCATTTCTGTTTCAGGGCTGTGGAGCTCCTGTGCTAGAATATTAATGTTGTTGGGTGTGTCGCTCAAAATTATGGTGCGTCTCCTTATTTTCAAAGATGTCTATATTCTGCGCTCTGAAATTCTTTGATACTTAAGTCTGTTTTCTCATATGCATCGAGTAAGTCACATAACACAGTGGCCATTGTGTAACAACAGTGTTGTTGGTAACTAGGCAGGTAATGTGAAAATAAACATAGAGTTTCTATTTGACGTATATTGAATTTTACATTTGAATCAGTCCCTTCTATTTGATAACCCCGCATAATTAGTCTATCAATGTTTACTTTTCTTTAAACATGGCATAATCTTCTCTCTGTAATCTGAAACCTGGAAGCACAGACTGTAAGACATACTCATTAAAGAACCTTCCACTCATCCACTGTGATGAATTAATCTGCCTTATCATGCTCACTGGTCATACGCACACGCACATGTACATAAATACCTGCAAATAATGGCCCATGTCAGATGGTGTTCTATGTGAACCACTTTGCTTTTGCGGTGTTATTGATCTAGTGTTATCTGATAAATAACATGAGGAAAAACAGCAGCCCTGAGCTAAGCACACTGCTGTGCTGCTACACTTCATGCACTGGCTGTTCAATTTTACTGCTTAAAACAACCCCAGCTTCTCAGTTCTGCCACTCCGCTAGTCAGCCTTATCTTTTAAAGGCTGCCCTGCGCTCCTCACAAATACCCTCAGAGCCCCCCTCAGCATCCACCCCTCAGCGGCCCCCCAGTGCCCCCCCTCCCCCAGCGTGCTCCCTTAATTCCCCCCCCAGTGCATAGATGCAGTCACCCTGCTGCTTTTTAAAATGGGACGCAAGCCAGTGGGACGGCACAGTCTCAGTCTTCTGTTGAGATAATTCCTCACTGCTTGTCTCTCCTGGCAACACGGTCTGACCACTGATGTGTCAGTTTCTTGACTAAAACAGAACCTTTTTATTCAGTTGTTTTATTCACAGACTGTCTGACGAGATGCTGTTTAAATTACTCTGGGTTTCCTTGCTAAAGCAGATCAGTGGTGCGTGTGATAGCGACAGATTATCTTAAGAGCCGTAGCTTCCAGGTGGCCTGTTCCACACAACCTGCGTGAGATTTCCGTGCCCGGCCAGGTGGATGTGCAGGTTCCCACTGAGTGAACAGGCTTCCTCTGAGAGTGTGAGCCCTGCATGAATAGTGGGATCGGCTGCAGCTTTGCGTGGGGACGTGTGCAGCGTTATTCCGTAGGATTCCTTCAGTAAGGGATGCGTGGTGCTACTGTATGGGGCTGCTGCTCTGTGCTTCTACACGACACAGCTACTCAGATATAGGCCACGCCCACTGCTGCCATTGGCCAGTCACAGCTGAGTTGAGTTTGGACACTGAGGTGCTTAAATCCATATTTATACATGTTAATAAATGTTAGTTTACCGACATGTGTTTGCTTCAATGGGCAGTTTTAATGGGCACAGCGAGCAGAATCACAATGAGTTTTGGTACTGACATGCATTTGACAGCTTTGATATTTGATATTTTATCTTCTGACAAGATATTACTCAGGCAAACATGTTGAAAAGAATGTGAAAAAATGTTAATTCTTGTTGGAAATTCTTGGAGATTCTCTGATGAGATGTTTTGGTTATTCGTCATGAAATGTTAAAGAGGGAGATCTGGCACCCATTTTGAGCTTCGTAGAATAAACTTGTGTTTAGTCTTGTCTTGAAACATAAATGGTGGGATTGTGCTCCTCAAGCTTGCCATGGAAAGGAAAGACACAAACACACATACACACACATGCACACACACATACACACACACACATACATACGAGTAAATCCACACATACATATGCATGAAAACACACACACTCATGCATGCATACACACATACACACACACATACACCCACACACACACATACACACATACACACACATAAACACAGATACACACAGACACAAACACAAACACACACACACACAAACAGACATACACACAAACAGACATACACACAGACACATACATACACACAGACACAAACATACACACAGACACAAACACACACACACACAGACACACACACAAACACACACACACACAAACACACACACACACACACAAACACACATACACACATACACACACACACGCATACATGCATACACACACACACACCCACACATATACACACATACACACAGATACACACATATACACACACACTCACATACATACATACACACATACAAACATATACACGCATACACACAGACACAAACACGCACACACGCATACACACACACACATACATTCGAGTAAATCCACACATTCATATGCATGAAAACACACACACACACACTCATGCACGCATACACACACACACACACACACACACACACACACTGTGCCCATCCCCACAGGAGAGCACATTTATAGATGCTAAAATGAGATTGAAAGAGAAGGGCTGTATTGCTTGAGACCGCCAGCCTCTCAGTGAGATATGAATCTTGTGTGGGCCCATTTGTCAAGTATGACACTGATACTTAACCATGTTCTGTACCGGAGAGTCCCTGTGCCTTCCAGACACTCTGCGTGCAGTGTGATTGCACACCACTAGGCCCCAATCGCTGAACCCTCTCCTGCAGGCGTGTGTGTGTGTGTACGCTCTTACTGAAGCCGGACCCCTGGCTGCCCTGATGCGGGCTCTTGCTGAAGCCGGACCCCTGGCTGCCCTGATGCGGGCTCTTGCTGAAGCCGGACCCCTGGCTGCCCTGATGCGGGCTCTTGCTGTGAGCTTCCTGGGTTGGGGAGGGTTGGTCTGTCTTTCCTCGGAAGCTTTGTTCCATTCAGTTTAATCTGGCTGAGTGGTCTTTATTAATACTGCGCTTGACATTATTATTGATGGGGCAGCAGTGTGGCTTAGGGGTAAGGAGTAGCAGTGTGGTGTAGCTGTGTGTGTGTGTCTGTGTGTGTGTGTGTGTGCGTGTATACAGTACATATATACTGTATATACTGATTTATAGTTTGCAACATCAGTCTTTAAGAACAGCAAATGGAGGGGTGAGGGGACAGTGAAACAGAAACCAGGGGAGACTTTTACACGTGCGTCTGGTCTGAGTGAAGATGCTAATGACAGAAACCAGGGGTGACTTTTACACGTGCGTCTGGTCTGAGTGAAGATGCTAATGTCTTTCAGCAAAGCAGAGCACATATAGAATCATGGGAAAATGAATGCATAGATGATATTTTACCACATTATCCGCCTGGGAGTTTGCACTCAGTTTTAATTTGGTTTAAGAAGGGAAT